>NC_029794.2:46681276-46691362 GCF_000816755.2 Arachis ipaensis
GCTGTCTTGGTGCAATTACCCTCTAATATGCATGGTATCAGAAAGCTTCCGGGATCTTTAAGCTTTTCTGGAAAGCTTTTCAAAATGACTGCACTGCATTCTTCAGTGAGAAGAACTCTTTCAGTTTCTCTCCAATCCTTCTTATGACTCAATATCTCTTTCATGAACTTGGCATAAGAAGGTATTTGCTCAAGTGTCTCTGCAAACGGAATCTTTATTTCAAGAGTCCTGAGATAATCTGCAAAGCGAGCAAATTGCTTATCTTGCTCCTCTTGGCGGAGTTTTTGAGGATAAGGTATCTTGGCTTTAAATTCTTCAACCTTAGTTGCTGTAGGTTTATTTCCTACAGAGGTGGTTGGAGAAGCCTTTTTAGAGGGGTTGTTATCAGCACTTGTGTATGTCTGATCCCTCACTGGCATTTGAATGCCAGGGTTAGAAGCTGGAGTGACGTTGGACGCCAACTCCTCACCTGTTCCTGGCGTCTGAATGCCAGAACTGTGCTTCTTTTGGGTGTTCAACGCCAATTCCTTGCTTGTTTCTGGCGCTGAACGCCAGGACTGAGCATGGTTTGGGCGTTCAACACCAGCTTCCCACCCAATTTCTGGCAGTTGATTGCCAGAATTATTCCTCTCCGGGCTCTTACTGTCCTCAGATGGATTTTGGGTAGTTTGCTCATTTCTTGGCTTCCTGCTACCTTGAGGTGGGGTATCTAATATTTTCCCACTTCTCAATTGAACTGCTTGGCACTCTTCTGTTATTTGTTTTGACAGCTGCTGCTTTGTTTGCTTTAATTGTACTTCCATATTTATATTAGCCATTCTTGTCTCTTGTAGTCTCTCCTTGAATTTGACTAACTATTTTGTTAGAAAATCCAATTGCTGATTGAATTCAGTAGCTTGTTCTGCAGGACTGAGTTCAGCAGTCACTGTTCTAGCCTCTTCTTTTATGGAAGGTTCACTGCTTAGGTACAGATGCTGATTTCTGGCAACTGTATCAATGAGCTCTTGAGCTTCTCCAATTATCTTTCTCATGTGGATAGATCCACCAGCTGAGTAATCTAGAGAAATCTGAGCCCTTCCTGTAAGCCCATAGTAGAAGATGTCTAACTGAACCCACTCTGAAAACATTTCAGAGGGGCATTTTCTTAGCATCTCTCTGTATCTCTCCCAGGTATCATAAAGAGATTCATTATCTCCTTGTTTAAAGCCTTGGATGTCCAGCCTTAGTTGTGTCATCCTTTTTGGAGGGAAATATTGATTCAGGAATTTTTCTGACAGCTGTTTCCATGTCCTTATGCTAGCCTTAGGTTGGTTATTTAACCACCTCTTAGCTTGGTCTTTAACAGCAAATAGAAACAGTAATAGTCTGTAGACATCTTGATCTACTTCCTTATCATGGACTGTGTCAGCAATTTGTAAAAACTATGCCAGAAACTCTGTAGGTTCTTCCTGTGGAAGACTGGAATACTGGCAACTTTGCTGCACCATGATAATGAGCTGAGGATTCAACTCAAAGCTACTTACTCCAATGGAGGGTATACTGATACTACTCCCATATGAAGCAGTAGTGGGGTTAGCATATGACCCTAGAGTCCTTCTGGACTGTTCATCTCTACTTAGATCCATGATGGAGAAAGGGAGATGATGTAAAATAGAAAAAAAGTATTTTTATTTATTTATTTATTTATTTCAAAAATAAAATAAATTAAAATAAAATAAATAAAAATGGGTGAAGATTTTCGAAAAATGAAGAGAGAGAAAGAAGAAAAATGGTTAGGAAGTTTTGAAAAAGATATGATTGAATGGATTTGATTTTTAAATTTGATGACTAATTTAATGCTAATTTTTCAAAAATTATGAGTGGAATGAAGAAAAGATATATTTTTTTTTGAATTTTATGATGAAAGAGAAAAACACATAAATGACACAAAACTTAAAATTTTTAGATCTAATGCTCCTTGTTTTCGAAAATTTTGGAGGGAAAACACCAAGGAACACCAAACTTAAAAATTTTAAGATCAAAACACAAGGAAGACTCAAGAACACTTTGAAGAATCACAAGAACAACAAGAACATGAAGGTGGAACACCAAACTTAAAATTTTTAGAAAACCAAAATAAAATTTTCAAAAACCAAAGAAAAATCAACAAGAAAACACCAAACATAAAGTTTGGCACAAGATTTAATCAAAGAAAAATTATTAAAAAAAAAAAATTTAAAAAGAAGATACCCAATTACCAAGAACATAGACCAACTCTCTAGCCAATTGGGCAGTAAATGTAACACTTGTTTTGAAGAAGTAATTTTTAATAATTAAGAATAATAAAATTTTTTTGAAAACTAATGTTTTGAAAAGGCACACGAAAAACAAGAAAAAAAATAGAACAAGAAAAACTAAAGATCAAACAAGAAAAATAAACAAGAACAACTTGAAGATGAAGGAAGAACAAAGAACACAAATTTCGAAAATTTTAAAAGAATATAAAAATATGCAATTGACACCAAACTTAAAATATGAAACTAAACTCAAACAGAAAAACTCAATTATCAGTTTATAAAATTTTTGAAAAATTTAAAAAGAGAAAATAAGGATTTTAAAAGAAAAATTTTTACTAATCTAAGCAACAAAATAAACCGTCAGTTTTCCAAACTCGAACAATCCCCGGCAACGGCGCCAAAAACTTGGTGCACAAATTGTGAATCACACTTTTCACAACTCGTACCACTAACCAGCAAGTGCACTGGGTCGTCCAAGTAATACCTTACGTGAGTAAGGGTCGATCCCACGGAGATTGTTGGTTTGAAGCAAGCTATGGTTATCTTGTAACTCTTAGTCAGGATATTAATTTGTGGTTATCAGTTGACTTGCAAATGAACAAGAAAGCATGAATTAAAGGTTACTTGTTATGCAGTAATGGAGAATGTGTTGGGGTTTTGGAGATGCTTTGTCTTCTGAATTTTAGCTTTTCTCTTGTATTCCTCTTCATTCATGCATGCAAAAGTGCAAAGTTCCTTCCATGGCAAGTTGTGTGTTGGTGGATCACCGTTGTCAATGGCTACCATCCATCCTCTCAGTGAAAAGGGTCTACATGCGCTGTCACTACATGGCTAATCATGCTGGAATAGGATCCATTGATCCTTTTGCGTCTGTCACTACGCCCAACACTCGCGAGTTTGAAGCTCGTCACAGCCATCCAATCCCAGAATCCTACTCGGAATACCACAGACAAGGATTGAGGAAGGTGGTTGTCAGACACACGTTCATGGATTGAGGAAGGTGATGAGTGTCACGGATCATCACCTTCTCTATAATTAAGCGTGAATGAATATCTTAGATAGGAACACGCATGTTTGAATGGAAAACAGAAATAGTTGCATTAATTTATCGAAATATAGCAGAGCTCCTCACCCCCCAACAATGGAGTTTAGAGACTCATGCCGTCAGAGATTACAAAGTTCAGATCTAAAATGTCATGAGGTACAAAATAAATTTCTAAAAGTTGTTTAAATACTAAACTAGTAACCTAGGTTTACAGAAAATGAGTAAACTATGATAGATAGTGCAGAAATCCACTTCTGGAGCCCACTTGGTGTGTGCTGGGGCTGAGACTTAAGCCTCTCACGTGCTTGGGCTGTTTTGGGCGTTCAACGCCAGGTTGTAACCTGTTTCTGGCGTTGAACTCCAACTTGTAACCTGTTTCTGACGCTGGACGCCAGACTGCAACATGGAACTGGCGTTGAACGCCAGTTTACGTCATCTATCCTTGAGCAAAGTATGGACTATTATATATTTCTGGAAAGCCCTGGATGTCTACTTTTCAACGCAATTGGAAGCGCGCCAATTGGACTCTTGTAGCTCCTGAAAATCCATTCCGAGTGCTGAGAGGTCAGAATCCAACAGCATCAGCAGTCCTTTTTCAGCCTGAATCAGATTTTTACTCAGCTCCCTCAATTTCAGCCAGAAAATACCTGAATTACAGAAAAACACACAAACTCATAGTAAAGTCCAAAAATATGAATTTTTCCTAAAAACTAATGAAAATATACTAAAAACTAACCAAATCATACTAAAAACTATATGAAATTAACCCCAAAAAGCGTATAAAATATCCGCTCATCACACGCATGGTTGGAAGAAGACAATAGAAAAGCAGAGGTTTAGAAGCAACAAAGCATCTCCAAACGCTTATCTGAAATTCCCACTAGTGAATTACATAAGTACCTTTATCTTTATTTTATATTTTATTTATCTTTTAATTATCAAAACCTCATAACCATTTGAATCCGCCTGACTAAGATTTACAAGATGACCATAGCTTGCTTCAAGCTGACAATCTCTGCGGAATCGACCCTTACTCACGTAAGGTATTACTTGGACGACCTAGTCAACTTGCTGGTTAGTTGTGCGGAGTTGTGAAAAGTGTGAATCACAATTTCGTGCACCAAGTTTTTGGCGCCTTTGCCGGGGATTGTTTGAGTGATGCCAGGTAATCTTGGCCAGTTTCACTGACCTTTTCTTTACTGTTTTTAGGCTAGTTTCATGTATTCCCTTAGGAAATAAGCTAGTTTTGGGTAGATATTCACTTACACCTTGATTCAAGCATACATTGTGCATTTTACATTATTTCATGAGGATTTTGCATGAGTTTAGTGACAAATTATATGCTGCATTGCCCATGACTTGGACTAGAACTTTGATGCGCTCTATTGCTTGATTTCGGGACCAAAGGAAGCAAGGAATGGGAGGTAACTTGCAAAGTTAATGAGAAAAGTGATTGCCAATAACGCTCTCGAAGCCATCATTGACCACGTTAAGAGTCACGTTAACTAAGTTAACGAGAACTCTAAAGTGGAGAGGGGAAGTTGAGCCAACGTTAGTGACACTTAACATTGTCACTAACGTTGGCAAATGCTCATAAGTGGCCACGTTAGAGTCCATGTTAACTTAGTTAACGTGGCCTCTAACGTTAGAAGGGGGGAGAAACGCCAACATTAGTGACATTCAACATTGTCACTAACGTTGGCCTAAGGAGAAACATAAACGTAAGAAGCAAGAGTGGTTGACAACGTTAGTGACACCCAACCTTGTCACTAACGTTGGAAGCAACCACACAACCCCGCAAGGAGCCACGTTAACGTGGAAGCTAACGTTGATGAGTGAAAGAAACACCAACGTTAGTGACATTCAACATTGTCACTAACGTTGGGATGGCTAAGCAACGTGGACTCTAACGTGAGACATAGGGGCACCTTGGAACGTTAGTGACAATGTTGAATGTCACTAACGTTCTCGAAGGATGTCAAGCCCACGTTAAAGGGCCACGTTAACTGAGTTAACTAGGGCTCTAACGTGGAACAAAGGGGGCTTTTCAAAGTTATTGGGAATGTTAAGTCTCAATAACGTGTGCGAAGGACTTAGAGGCAACGGTAGTGGCAACGTTTGTGCCACTAACGTTGAAGTTAACGTGTGCGAAGGACTTAGAGGCAACTTTACTTAGGAACGTTAGTGAGAAAGTTGATTGTCACTAACGTTCTCGAACTCATATTTTCACTAAACGTTAACACCCCTAACGTCCTGAGCTAAAGTCTCTGCCCACTTCACACTTTCTCTCTGCAAGTAAAGCCAAGCCCAAATGAAGAAGAGAACTGCTTCAAACTCAAGATCCAAAGGCCCAAGACTTGAAGAGCCAACTAGAAGCTGAGAAAAGTAGTATATATAGGAGTAGCTTTGAATTATTGAGGAGTTCTGAAAAAGTTGGAAAAGAGAATTACTCTCTGTATTTTACCTTCTCTGCATTTTCTAGTTTTATGATGTATTCTCCATCTTTGTTTTCATTTTCTAGAGCTATGAACAACTAAACCCCTTTCATTGGGTTAGGGAGCTCTGTTGTAATTTGATGGATCAATACTAGTTCTCATTATTTTTCTTCTATCTTTTCTCTTGATTTTACTTGAAAGCTTTCGATCTTCATCCAATTGGGTATTTATCTTGGAAAAGAAGCTATTCAAACTTGGATCTCTTCTGAACCTTGAAAGAGGAATGAAGAGATCAAGCCCCATCTCTGATCTTACCCATTCTCTTTAATTTCTGCCATTTACTCTTATGAGCAAATCCCCCATTCCCATTTACAATTCTACAATTTACTTTCAGTCATTTACTTCCAGTCCTTTAATTCTAGCATTTACTTTTCTTTTATTTACATTCCCGCCATTTTATTTTCTGCAACTCTCAACCCAAATTCTGGATTCGCTCAACTAGAACATTCTTCTAATTAAAGTTGCTTGATCAATCAATCCCTGTGGGATTCGACCTCACTCTATTGTGAGTTTTTACTTGACGACAAATTCGGTACACTTGCCGAAGGAAATTTGTTGAGAGACAGTTTCCACCCGCATCAAGTTTATGGCGCCGTTGCCGAGGATTGATTGTGCATCCACAATGATTAAATTGGAAGATCACTAGATTGAGCATTTTATTTTGTGAATTTCATTTTTTGTTTGAGTGATTTACTTTCTGTTTTAGTTAAACTTCTTCCCTTCCCCATCTACTCTTTTGTTTTACTTTGTTATTTTCAATTCTGTTTGCTAACCCACTAACTGTTTGATATATTGCATCACCCACAACTAACAGTAATTCTGACAAAAATACTTTCTGCACCTATCTTTTCTTGTTTGCACTTGATGGTTGTATGACAGGGAGAAGAAGCGGGGCTTCAACTTCCTTCGATTCTGAACCTGAGAGGACCTTCCTTAGATTAAGGAGGGAGGCAAGAGGAAAGATAGTGGTTGGTGCTGAGGAAGAAGAGGAATTCTTTGAACCAAACATGGAAGACAACATGGAAAACCATCATGAAGAAGAGGATCACAACCATGGGGGAGGAGGTAGAGCAAATCATGCTGGGGAGGATAGAAGAGTTTTGGGCTCTTACATCAATCCAAACCTAGGGAATTGTGGAAGTAGCATCCAAAAGCCAACAATCCATGCCAACAACTTTGAACTTAAACCACAGCTCATCACCCTTGTTCAGAACAACTGTTCGTTTGAAGGAGGTGTTCAAGAAGATCCCAATCAACATTTAACCACCTTCCTGATGGTGTTCATCCTGACGCCTATAGACTGCTCTTATTTCCATTCTCACTCAGGGACAAGGCAGCCAAGTGGCTGAAATCTTTCCCAAGGGAAAGCTTGCCAACTTGGGAAGACGTGGTGAACAAATTCTTAGCAAGATTTTACCCTCCTCAACGAATCAATAGGCTGAGAGCTGAGGTCCAAACTTTCAGGCAACAAGATGGTGAGACTCTATATGAAGCATGGGAGAGGTTTAAAGACCTAACAAGGAGGTGCCCACCAGATATGTTCAACGAATGGGTGCAGCTGCACATTTTCTATGAAGGGCTCTCTTATGAGTCAAAGAAGGCCGTAGACCATTCATCCGGAGGATCTTTGAACAAGAAGAAGAATATTGAAGAAGCCATAGATGTTATTGAAACAGTAGCAGAGAACGACTACTTCTATGCTTCCGAAAGAGGGAACACAAGAGGAGTAATGGAGCTAAACAATGTAGATGCTCTGTTGGCCCAAAACAAGCTCATTACCCAGCAGCTGGCTGACCTCACCAAGAAGATGGAGAGGAACCAAGTAGCAGCAATCTCCACTTCATCAACAACCCAAGAAGAAGTGAATGAAGAAGCAGAGGGTAGTCAGGAGCAAGCCAACTACATTGGAAATTCACCAAGGCAAAACTATGATCCATACTCCAAGACCTACAACTCTGGATGGAGAAACCACCCAAACTTTCGGTGGGAAAGTCAGCAAGATCAAAACCAAGACCAGAGATGTTACAACTCCAACAACAATGCAGCTCACCAATAATTCACACAGAGGACATCTCAACACCCCGACAACAACACCTCTCCACACGCCTATCAAAACCAAAACAGCACATCTGCTCCGAATCAACCATCAATTGATGACAAGCTCTCTAAGATTGAAACCTTACTTGAAGGAATATGCCAAGAGATTCAAGAAAATAAGGTGTTCAAAGAGGAGGTGCGAGCCAGTATTAAGAACCAGGGAGAGACCATTAGGAAGCTGGAATTCCAGGTGGGATGTTTAGCTGAGAAGATTCCCAAACCTACCGATAGCTTCCCAAGTGACACGGAGAAAAACCCCAAAGGAGAAGCAAAGAAAGTAAGATGGGAAGATTGCAAAATGGTCACTACAAGTGATCAAGAGACTGAAGACAAGCAAGGCAAACTTTTTGAACAACCTGAAGACAACTCAACAAAGGAGGAGGATAGAGATCACCAAGAACCAGAAATCTCACAACAAGAGCTGCTGAAGCTCTATGCACCCTTCCCTCAACTGCTCAATGGTGCTGTGGGAAAGAGAATATACTCAAGGTTCCTAGACTTGTTTGCATCTCTGCATGTAAACATACCATTTATCAAGGTCAGGGGATAGAGTTGTCTCAGCTTACTTCCCAGATATTCCCCCTAATCTCCCCACTATACCATCTCAGTTACCTAAGGTCTTCACTATCAACAGAGTTCTTTCCCTGGAACATGTGGAGATCATTGATCCAACCAATGGATATAAGCCCACAGCAAGAGGGGAGGACTTTAAGCACTACCAACCACCCTGATGAGGGAAAAACGTCAAGCTAGTGACGCTAAAGAAGCGCTTCATGGGAGGCAACCCATGCTTTATATGTTTTTAGAAAATAGTAAAAAAAAGCAATATTCATAAATTCCAACCCAAACTTGGTGAAGTCCTTATTGTACAGTATATAGTGAGGAACAAGTTTGGTGTTCAAAGCAAACCAAGATGCATGCTAGTCTTGGGAGCTTTGAACAAAACTTTTCATCACAATGCTTCAAACTAAGTTTGGTGTCACCCCATGGTGCCACCAAAATGCATAAAGGGACACACACTTAGTTAGTTAATATAGCCGTAAAGGCTAAATTGTCTTTTTGATATTATGTCTCACTTTCCTTATGTTATCTTTATAGGAAAAGAAAAGAAGCATTAAAAGGGATGGATTAGACAACTAAACAAAGAAGGAGCGGACACCATAAAGGGAAGGTGAAACAGCAGAAAGAAGCACTAAAGAAGAAGATGGAAGATACTAGCTTCTGGAAGAAACTGCTTGGAAAAGGCAAGGGAAGTGGAAGTACAAGCACTCAAGAGAGACACAATGAGGACAAGCAAGGATGGGAGCATGGGCATCCACATGAATGACAGGTGGTGGAGTTCTTTTTAGTCCATCATTTTCTATGCTTTAAATAAGGAAGATCTTGTATGAAATAGAACATGCTTCCATGTTAGTTTAAATCTTTTTAAATTCTGTCTTTTTGCAAGAGTGGTCGACAACGTTAGTGACACCCAACATTGTCACTAACGTTGGAAGCAACCACACAACCCCCCAAGGAGCCACGTTAACTTCCATGTTAACTTAGTAACTTAGTTAACGTGGAAGCTAACGTTGATGAGTGAAAGAAACACCAACGTTAGTGACATTCAACATTGTCACTAACGTTGGGGATGGCTAAGCATGGCCACGTTAGAAGCCACGTTAACCTAGTTAACGTGGACTCTAACGTGAGACATAGGGGCACCTTGGAACGTTAGTGACAATATTGAATGTCACTTACTTTCTCGAAGGATGGCAAGCCCACGTTAAAGAGCCACGTTAACTGAGTTAACGTGGGCTCTAACGTGGGAACAAAGGGGGCTTTTCAAAGTTATTGGGAATATTAAGTCTCAATAACGTGTGCGAAGGACTTAGAGGCAATGTTAGTGGCAACGTTTGTGCCACTAACATTGAAGTTAACATGGCTTTTACTTAGGAACGTTAGTGAGAAAGTTGATTGTCACTAACGTTCTCGAACTCATATTTTCACTAAACGTTAACACCCCTAACGTCCTGAGCTAAAGTCTCTGCCCACTTCACACTTTCTCTCTGCAAGTAAAGCCAAGCCCAAATGAAGAAGAGAACTGCTTCAAAATCAAGATCCAAAGGCCCAAGACTTGAAGAGCCAACTAGAAGCTGAGAAAAGTAGTATATATAGGAGTAGCTTTGAATTG
>NC_029794.2:46691408-46703408 GCF_000816755.2 Arachis ipaensis
TTGATTGAGGAAGAGATGAAAATGAACTTGATCCGGAGGGTTGCAATATCTCCTAAGCCCAATGAACTCCCCATCTCTGATCTTACCCATTCTCTTTAATTTCTGCCATTTACTCTTATGAGCAAATTCCCCATTCCCATTTACAATTCTGCAATTTACTTTCAGTCATTTACTTCCAGTCCTTTAATTCTAGCATTTACTTTTCTTTTATTTACATTCCCGCCATTTTATTTTCTGTAACTCTCAACCCAAATTCTGCATTCGCTCAACTAGAACATTCTTCTAATTAAAGTTGCTTGATCAATCAATCCCTGTGGGATTCGACCTCACTCTATTGTGAGTTTTTACTTGACGACAAATTCGGTACACTTGCCGAAGGAAATTTGTTGAGAGACAGTTTCCACCCGCATCATTGAGTTTAGATAACTGACGGTTCATCTTGTTGCTTATATTAGGTAATTTTATTTTATGTTTAAGATTTTTATTTTTAATTTCAAAAAATTCAAAAAAAAAATGTGTTCTTCAGAGTTTTTAAGAATGAATACTAGAGCTTCATGAGATATGTTGGAACCTAGCTGGCTGTTAAGCCATGTCTAATCTTTTGGACCAAGGTTTCTACTTTCCATTGTAGAAAGGACATGTCTATATTTGTATGCTGAAGCTTGGCTAGCCATTAGCCATGTCTAATCTTTTGGACCGAAGCTTTAGACTAACATTACCAGAATCCTGGAATTCTTATTAAAAGTTTTGAATTTCTTTATTTTCTTTTTCCAAAATAATTTCGAAAAATACAAAAAAATCAATAAAACCATAAAAACCAAAAATTTTGTGTTTCTTGTTTGAGTCTACTGTCAAATTATAAGTTTGGTGTCAATTGCATCTTTTTAATTTTTCTTTAAATTTTTGAAAATTCATGCATGTGTTCTTTCTTGATCTTCAAGTTGTTCTTGATGATTTCCCTTGTTTGATCTTTAAATTTTCTTGTTTTGTGTCTTTTCTTATTTTTCATATGCATTTTTGAATTAGTAGTGTCTAAAGTTTAAAAATTTTTAAGTTTGGTGTCTTGCATGTGTTTCCTTTCTAAAAAATTTTCAAAAATATGTTCTTGATGTTCATCATGATCTTCAAAGTGTTCTTGGTGTTCATCTTGACATTCAAAGTGTTCTTGCATGCATTACTTGTTTTGATCTTAAATTTTTATGTCATGTGTCATTCAGTAGTTTTTCTCTTCCTTCATTAATTCAAAAAAATAAAAAATAATATCTTTCCCTTATTTTACTCATAAATTTCGAAATTTTGGGTTGATTTAGTCAAAAGTTTTAAATTTTAGTTGTTTCTTGTTAGTCAAGTCAAAATTTCAAATTAAAAAAATTCTATCTTTTCAAATCTTTTTCAAAATCAAATCTTTTTCATTTTTCTTTCATGTTTTTTGAAAATTCTCCAAAATTAATTTTCAAAATCTTTTTCTTAACTTTATTTCATATTTTTGAAATTATTGCTAACATTTAATGTTTTGAGTAAAAAATTTTAAGTTGTTACTTGCCTATTAAGAAAGGTTCAATCTTTAAATTCTAAGAATCATATCTTTTAGTTTCTTTTTAGTCAAGTCATCAACTTTAATTTCAAAAATCAAATCTTTTTAATTCCCTTTTTAATCTTTTTCAAAATAAATTTCAAATCATATCTTTTTCAAAATTCAATTTCAAAATCTTTTCTAACTTCTTATCTTTTCAAAATTGATTTTCAAATCTTTTTCAATTAACCACTTAATTTTTTTTAATTTTAAAAGTTTACTATTTTTTAGCTTTTTCAATTAACTACTTGACTTTTTTTTATTTTAAAAGTTTACTATTTCTCATCTTTTTCAAAATCACTTAAATACTTTTCTCTCTCTTTAATTTCGAAAACTAACTAACAACTTTTTCAAAATTCTTTTTAATTAATTAATTTATTTAGTTTTCATATTACTTTTATTTCTTTTCTTAATTTTCGAATTCTAACTTAATTAATTAAATAAAAATAAAAATATTTTTCTTCTCCCTCTTTTTAAATTCAAATTTCTTCTCTCTATCATCTCTTTCTGTTTATTTTATTTATTTACTAACACTTCTCTTCTTAAAATTTGAACCTTCTCCCTCTCTCTGTGTTCGAATTCTCTTCATTTTCTCTCTACCTCATTCTTCCATTCTTCTATTCTTCTACTCACATAAAGGAATCTATATACTGTGACATAGAGGATTCCTCTTTTTTTCTGTTCTCTTCTTTTTCATATGAGCAGAAACAGGGATAAAGACATTCTTGTTGAAACTGATCCTGAACCTGAAAGGACTCTGAAGAGGAAGCTAAGAGAAGCTAAAGCATAACACTCTGGAGAGGACCTTACAGAAATTTTTGAAAAAGAAGTAAAGATGGTAGCCGAAAACAAAAACAATAGTGGAGATGCAAGGAAGATGCTTGGTGACTTTACTGCACCAACTTCTGACTTCTATGGAAGAAGCATCTCAATTCCTGCAATTGGAGCAAACAACTTTGAGCTTAAGCCTCAATTAGTTTCTCTAATGCAGCAGAATTGCAAGTTTCATGGACTTCTATTGGAAGATCCTCATCAGTTCTTAGCTGAATTCTTGCAAATTTGTGACACTGTTAAGACCAATGGGGTTAATCCCGAGGTCTACAAACTTATGCTTTTCCCCTTTGCTGTAAGAGACAGAGCTAGGACATGGTTGTACTCACAACCTAAAGAAATCCTGAACTCTTGGGAAAAGTTGGTCAATGCTTTTCTTGGCCAAGTTCTTTCCACCTCAAAAATTGAGTAAGCTTAGAGTGGAAGTCCAAACCTTCAGACAGAAGGAAGGAGAATCCCTCTATGAAGCTTGGAAAAGATACAAGTAATTGATCAGAAGGTGTCCTTCTGACATGCTTTCAGAATGGAGCATCCTATGTATATTCTATGATGGTCTGTCTGAATTATCCAAGATGTCCTTGGATCACTCTACTGGTGGATCTTTTCATCTGAAGAAGACGCCTGTAGAAGCCCAGGAACTCATTAAAATGGTTGCAAATAACCAGTTCATGTACACTTCTGAACGAAATCCTGTGAATAATGGGACAACTCAGAAGAACGGAGTTCTTGAGATTGATACTCTGAATGCTATATTGGCTCAGAGTAAAATATTGACTCAGCAAGTCAATATAATTTCTCAGAGTCTGACTGGAATGCAAGCTGCATCTGGCAGTACTGAAAAAGCTTCCTCTGAAGGAGAAGCTTATGACCCTGAGAATCCTGGAATGGAAGAGGCAAATTACATGGGAGAATACTATGGAAACACCTATAATCCTTCATGGAGAAATCATCCAAATTTCTCACGGAAGGATCAACAGAAGCCTCAACAAGACTTCAATAATAATAATGGTGGAAGAAATAGGTTTGGCAATAGCAAGCCTTTTCAATCATCTGCTGAGCAATAGACAGAGAATTCTAAGTAGAGCCTCTTTGACTTAGCAACCATAGTCTCTGATCTAACCAAGACCACTCACAGTTTCATGACTGAAACAAGGTCCTCCATCAGAAATTTGGAGGTACAAGTGGGTCAGATGAGTAAAAGAGTTACTGAAATCCCTCCTAGTACTCTCCCAAGCAATACAGAAAAGAATCCAAAGAGAGAGTGCAAGGCCATCAATATATCTAAAGTGGCCGAACCTATAGAGGAGGAAGAGGCAGTGATTTCCAGTGAGAAAGACCTCAATGGACGTCCACTGACCACTAAGGAGTTCCCTAATGAGGAACCAAAGGAATCTGAGGCTCGTACAGAGACCATAGAGATTCCACTGAACTTACTGTTGCCATTCATGAACTCTGATGAGTATTCTTCCTCTGAAGAGGATGAAGATATTGTTGAAGAGCAAGTTGCTCAATATCTAGGAGCAATCATGAAGCTGAATGCCAAGTTATTTGGTAATGAGACTTGGGAGGATGAACCTCCATTGCTCATCGATGAACTGAATGCTTTAGTTCAACTGAAATTACCTCAGAATAAGCTGGATCCCGGAAAATTATTAATACCTTGTACCATAGGCACTATGACCTTTGAGAAGACTCTGTGTGACCTGGGGTCAGGAATAAACCTCATGCCACTCTCTGTAATGGAGAAACTAGGGATCTTTGAGGTACAAGCTGCTAAATTCTCACTAGAACTAGCAGACAAATCAAGGAAACAGGCTTATGGACTTGTAGCCTAGTGAAGGTTGAAGGCCTGTACATCCCTGCTAATTTCATAATCCTAGACACTGGGAAGGATTAGGATGAATCCATTATGCTTGGAAGACCCTTCCTAGCCACAACAAGAGTTGTGATTGATGTGGACAAAGGAGAGTTAGTCCTTCAATTGAATGAGGACTACCTTGTGTTTAAGGCTCAAGGATCTTCTAATATAACCATGGAGAGGAAGCATGAAAAGCTTCTCTCAATACAGAGTCAAACAGAGCCCCCACACTCAACTTCTAAGTTTGGTGTTGGGAGGCCACCATTAAGCTCTGAGTCTCTGTGAAGCTCTCTAAGAGCTCACTGTCAAGCTATTGACATTAAAGAAGCACTTATTGGGAGGCAACCCAATGTTATTTAATTATATTTATTTATTTTCCATTATCATATTATGTTTTCTTTAGGTTGATGATTGGTGCACGAAATTGTGATTCACACTTTTCACAACTCCGTACCACTAACCAGCAAGTGCACTGGGTCGTCCAAGTAATACCTTACGTGAGTAAGGGTCGATCCCACGGAGATTGTTGGCTTGAAGCAATCTATGGTTATCTTGTAAATCTTAGTCAGGAGATTAATTATGATTATCAGTCTGAATTGTGAAAAATAAAAGAGCATGAAATAAATACTTGTTATGCAGTAATAGAGAATATGTTGGAGTTTTGGAGATGCTTTGTCTTCTGAATGTCTGCTTTCCCCCTGTCTTCTTCTTCACGCACACAAGGTTCCTCCTATGGCAAGCTGTGTGTTGGTGGATCACCATTGTCAATGGCTACCATCCGTCCTCTCAATGAAAATGGTCTAGGTGTGCTGTCACCGCACGGCTAATCATCTGTCAGTTCTCACTCATGCTGGAATAGGATCCATTGATCCTTTTGTGTCTGTCACTACGCCCAACCCTTGTGAGTTTGAAGCTCGTCACAGTCATTCAATCCCTGAGTCCTACTCGGAATACCACAGACAAGGTTTAGACTTTCCAGATTCTCAAGAATGCTGCCAATGGATTCTAGCTTATACCACGAAGATTCTAATTAAGGAATCCAAGAGATACTCATTCAATCAAAGGTAGAACGGAGGTGGTTGTCAGTCACGCGTTCATAGGTTGAGAATGGTGATGAATGTCATGGGTCATCACATCCATCATATTGAAGTGCGAATGAACATCTTAGACAGAAACAAGCGTGTTTGAATAGAAAATAGAAATAATTGCATTAAGTCATCGAGACACAGCAGAGCTCCTCACCTCCAACATGGAACTGGTGTTGAACGCCAGTTTAGGTCATTTATCCTTGAGTAAATTATGGACTATTATATATTGCTGGAAAGCCCTGGATGTCTACTTTCTAACGCAATTGAGAGCGCGTCATTTGGACTTCTGTAGCTCCAGAAAATCCATTTCGAATGCAGGGAGGTCAGAATCCAACAGCATCTGCAGTCCTTTTTCAGCCTGAATCAGATTTTTGCTCAGCTCCCTCAATTTCAGCCAGAAAATACCTGAAATCACAGAAAAACACACAAACTCATAGTAAAGTCCAGAAATATGAATTTTGCCTAGAAACTAATAAAGATATACTAAAAACTAACTAAAACATACTAAAAACTACATGAAATTAACCCCAAAAAGCGTATAAAATATCCGTTCATCACAACAGCAAACTTAAACTGTTGCTTGTCCCCAAGCAAATAGACAAATAAAATAAGATAAAAAGAGATCAAGAAGCAATAATATCTCAGAGTTTTAAATGAAGCTCGATTCTAATTAGATGAGCGGGACTGGTAGCTTTTTGCTTCCGAATAGTTTTAGCATCTCACTTTATCCTTTGAAATTCAGAATGATTGGCATCCATAGGAACTCAGAATTTAGATAGTATTATTGATTCTCCTAGTTTAGTATGTTGATTCTTGAACACAGCTATTTTATGAGTCTTGGCCGTGGCCCTAAGCACTTTGTTTTCCAGTATTACCACCGGATACATAAATGCCACAGACACATAACTGGGTGAACCTTTTCAGATTGTGTCTCAGCTTTGCTAAAGTCCCCAATTAGAGGTGTCCAGAGTTCTTAAGCACACTTTGTTTTTTTTTTTTTTTGCTTTGGACCTTGACTTTAACCGCTCAGTCTCAAGCGTTTGGCTTAACACCTTCACGCCACAAGCACATGGTTAGGGACAGCTTGGTTTAGCCGCCTAGGCCAGGATTTTATTCCTTTAGGCCCTCCTATCCACTGATGCTCAAAGCCTTGAATCCTTTTTATTACCCTTGCCTTTTGGTTTTAAGGGCTATTGGCTTTTTCTGCTTGCTTTTTCTCTCTCTTCTCTCTCTTTTTTTTTTCGCAAGCACTTGTATTCACTGCTTTTTCTTGCTTCAAGAATCAATTTTATGATTTTTCAGATTATCAATAATATTTCTCTTGTTCATCATTCTTTCAGGAGTCAATAATTTTAACATTCATAAAATTCAATATAAAAAACATGCACTGTTCAGGCATTCATTTAGAAGACAAAAAGCATTGCCACCACATATAGATAATTAGAATTTTCCTTATTAAGAACTCGAGAAAAAAATTGCCTCCTTATTCTAAAAATCTTCTATTTTATTCATGTTTGATGATGATGAGAAAAATAAATTATAGCTTAATTAGAGATAAAATTAAAATAGAGATACTGATTACTACTACTCATATATGACTTCTAAGGTAAATTTCTAATAAGAATAATTATCACAGAGTTAAGGCTAAGATTAGAACTCAACAACCTTGAATTTGGGAGGTGGAAGCCTTTTTAGTCTGTGGAGTGCTTGGCCCTTCAAAAGATAGCTTCTGGCGCTTCAGTTCCTTCAGTTCACGCCCTTGCTCTTCTTGTTCTCTAAGCAGTTTGCAGAGCATGCTGTTTTGATTTTGCTGTTCTTCTTTCAATTGATCCACGGCTTCTTGGAACTTGGTGACTGATGCTTCTAGGCGCTCCCAGTATTCAATTTGAGGGATTTCCAGGAGGAACTCATGTGCTCTCCTCTTGATGGGATCGTCCTGCACTTGTTGTCCTTCTATAGACTTTTTGGTGATTGGTTGCTCAACTGAGATATACTCATCTACTCCCATTTTTACCCCAGCATCTTTACATAACAGAGAGACCAAGCTTGGATAAGCCAATCTGGCATCTTTAGAGTTCTTGTTTGCAATTTTGTAGAGCTCATAAGCAATCAGCTGATGAACTTCCACTTCTTTTTCTAGCATAATGCAATGAATCATTACTGCTCTTCTGATGGTGACCTCAGAGCGGTTGCTAGTGGGCAGTATAGAGCGCTCAATGAAGTCCAGCCAGCCTCTGGCGACTGGTTTGAGATCTCCTCTTTTGAGTTGGTTTGGGGCACCCTTTGTGTTGGTTGTCCATTTGGCTCCAGGGAGGCATATGTTCTCTAGGATTTTGTCCAAGCTCAGGTTTGATCTCATTATTGTCCTATTAAAGGAGTCTGGGTCATCTTGCAGTTGAGGCAGCTTGAAGATTTCCCTTATTTTGTCAGGGTGGGTGTGAACAATCTTCCCTCTGACCAGAGTTCTATAGTCATAGAATGTGGTTCCAGCTATTCTCTGCTTGTTCGTCTGCCACAGATTTGTGTAGAATTCCTGAACCATGTTTCTTCCCACCTTTGTTTCAGGATTAGCTAGGACTTCCCAGCTCCTGTTTCGAATTTGCTCTTGGATCTCTGGATATTCGTCTTCTTTCAGATCGAATTTAACTTCCGAGATCACTGACCTTAGACCCATTATTTTGTAGTAATGGTCTGAATGTTCTTTGGTTAAGAACTTCTCTTGATTCCAAAGTGGTTTTGGAATATTCTCTTTCTTGCCTCTTGAGTTGGTTTGTTTTCCCTTAGGAGCCATGATCTTAGTGGGTATTGGCTTAGTGATCACGGATAGACACACCAAACTTAGAGGTTTGCATGTCCTCAAGCAAAAGAAAGGAAAGAAGTGGGATATGAGGAGAGCCAAGTCTGAATTGTGAAGGTGGGGGGAGGCCGAACTAGGATTTAAAGGGAAGGGGGTGGGTTTTCGAAAATTTTGAAGAAGATATGATAAAAGATATGATTTGTAAAAGAGAAGTATGATAGGAAAAGGATGCACTTTAAAATTTAAAAGATATGAATAATATGAAAGATAATTGAAAAAGATAGCTTTGTTTTGAAAAAGATATTGCGAAGATTTGAAGAAGATATTGATGAGTTGAAAAGATTTTAGAAGGAAAAGAGATAGATTTGTTTTGAAAAAGATTTGAAAAGAAGTTGAAGAGGATTAAAAAAGTTTATGTTTAGAATTAAGATACATTTGATATCTTTTTGAAAAAGGATTTGAAAAATTAGGATTTGTAACATGTTTATGCAAGAAATCATGAATTGAAACATGAAAAATGGAAAAAAATTTGAATTGAAAACGAAATTACCTACTCCCCACAATTCTGGCGTTAAACGCCCAACTGCTGCATGTTTTGGGCGTTTAACGCCCAACTGGTGCTTGGTCTGGCCGTTTAACGCCCAGCTGTTGCTTCTAGCTGGTGTTAAACGCCAGAAACTCCTTTGTCACTGGGCATTTTTCTGAACGCCCAGGATGCTGTAAATCTGGCGTTAAATGCCCAGAAGCTGCTTCTTTCTGGCGTTTAACGCCCAGATGGCTATCTCTACTGGCGTTAAACGCCCAGTAGATGCTCCTTTTGGGCGTTTAACGCCCAAAACAGCTCTTACTGGCTTTTTTGCACCAGTGAGCTTCTTTTTGCTATTTTGTGCTCTGAATCCTTCTGTAACCCTGTGAACTTATGTAATTGATTCTTTACCTTGAAGATTATTAATATTGAACTTACATAATTTAAAAATAAATAAAATGAAAAATAGAATAAAATAAAACAAAAATAACAGAAAGAGTTTTGCTAATGGCTGGGTTGCCTCCCAGCAAGCGCTTCTTTATTGTCTTTAGCTGGACCTTGCTGAGCTTTTAATCTAGCTTCAGCCTTGAGCACTCTTGCTCAACATTGCCTTCAAGATAATGCTTGATTTGCTGTCCATTAACAATGAACTTCTTATTAGAATCAATGTCTTGAAGCTCCACATAGCCATATGGTGACACACTTGTAATCACATATGGTCCCCTCCACCGGGATTTCAGTTTCCTGGGGAATAGCCGGAGTCTAGAGTTAAACAGCAGGACCTTCTGTCCTGGTTCAAAGACCCTAGATGACAGCTTTCTGTCATGCCACCTTTTTGCTTTCTCTTTGTAAAGCTTGGCATTTTCAAAAGTAGTGAGTCTGAATTCCTCTAGCTCATTCAGCTGGAGTAATATTTTTTCTCCAGCTAATTTGGCATCAAAGTTCAGGAATCTGGTTGCCCAGTAGGCTTTGTGCTCCAGTTCCACGAGTAGATGACAGGCCTTACCATACACAAGCTGGTATGGAGAGGTCCCTATAGGAGTCTTGAATGCTGTTCTATAAGTCCACAGAGCATCATCCAAGCTTTTTGCCCAATCCTTTCTACAGGTACTTACAGTCCGTTCCAGTATTCTTTTTAGTTCTCTGTTAGAGACTTCAGCTTGTCCATTTGTCTGTGGATGATATGGAGTTTCCACCTTGTGGCTAATTCCATACTGGACCATGGCAGAGTAAAGCTGTTTGTTAGCTATCAGAAATAGGATAAATAATCCCAGCCTCCAGTAACTTGGTGACCTCTTTCTGCACCACTTCCTTCATGGCTGGATTTAACCGCCTCTGTGGTTGAACCACTGGCTTAGCATCATCCTCCAATAGGATCTTGTGTGTCCTTAGCACTTGGAGTAGTGCTTCCTCTTCCTGTAGATTTAAAGCAGAGCTTATGATCACTGGAAAAGTGTCACCTTCTCCCAAAAATGCATATTTCAGGAATGGTGGTAATGGTTTGAGCTTGGGTTTAGGAGGTTTTTCCTCTTCTTAAGGAAGTTTCAGAAGCTCTTTCAATTCCTCTGAATCCTCTAGATCAGGCTGAACATCTTTAAAGATGTCTTCTAGCTCTGATTCAAGACTCTCAGCCATGCTGATCTCCTCTACCAAAGAGTCAATAAGATCAACTTTCATGCAGTCTTTTGGTATGTCTGGATGCTGCATGGCTTTGACAGCATTCAACTTAAACTCATCCTCATTGACTCTCAGGGTTACTTCCCCCTCTTGGATGTCAATGAGAGTTCGTCCAGTTGCTAGGTGATGGGATATTTTTGCGGAGAAACGAATTTCTCCAAAACACCAAAACTTAACCAGCAAGTGCACCGGGTCGCATCAAGTAATAATAACTCACGGGAGTGAGGTCGATCCCACAGGGATTGAAGGATTGAGCAATTTTTGTTTAGTGGTTGATTTAGTCAAGCGAATCAAGATTTGGTTGAGAGATTTGTGATTTGCAGAATTTAAATTTCATAGAAAGTAAAGGGAATAGGTAATTGGCATGAAATTAAAGAGAACAGGAATTAAAGTGCTGAATCTTAAAGAACAAGAAATTAAATGGCAGAAACTTAGAACGCAAGAAATGTAAATTGCAAAATCTTAAAGTGCAAGAAATGTAAATGACTTGAATTGTAAAGGGAATGGGGAGTTGGATTTTCAGAAATTAAATAAGAAAATGTAAAATTGCAACAAGCAGAGAAATAGAAGAAGGCTTGGATTGAATCGGATCTAAAACGGAAAAATAAAATGAGCATGAAAAGCAGTAAACAGAGGATGTAAAATTGGAATTTAGATCTCAGGACCCAAGAGACTAGAAAACCAAGTCTAGATCTCAATGCCTTCCTAGATCCAACAAGAACAATTGCAAAGGAGATTGTAAATTGCAAAGAAAGTAGATAAAGAAGCAAGTAACCGAAACTGAAATTCAATTAAGCAGAAAATTAAACAAGATTCCAAGGTGAGATTGAAACAGAATTTCTTCAATTCTCCACCCAAAATCCAATACCAGAAAAGTAAAGAGTGCTGGGCAAGAACAAGGAAGAAGAGAGATTAATTCTCCTCCCAAATTCTCTTCAATTAAACAATGCTAAGAAAAATAAAAGTGAGCTCTAAGCAAAACTCTAAAGAAAGCTATTCTGAAAAACTAAAAGGGAAGCTCTCTAAAAACTTAAATCCTATGCTATTTATACACTTTCTTCAAATGGTCTTCAAGCCTTCAATTGGGCCTTTGCTCTTGATGGAATTGGGTTGATAGAGGCCTTGGTTAATTGCTCTTGGAGTTTGGAGAAAAACCGAATTGAACCGGGTTGGAATCATGAAAGCTTGAGTAAAAGTTGGAGTAAAAGTTAGGGTCTAACTTTTGCTCCAACATTGGCCTCCCCTTGGTTATTCATGGCGCCAACGTTAGCCAGAAAGTTAGGGGCTAACGTTGGCGCCATGAATAACCAAGGGGAGGCCAATGTTGGAGCAAAAGTTAGGGGTCTAACTTTTGCTCTAACTTTTCACATCAGCGCCCTTGTTTTGCTGATACCAACGTTGGGGCAAAAGTTAGGGGGCTAACTTTTGCTCCAACATTGGCCTCCCCTTGGTTATTCATGGCGCCAACGTTAGCCAGAAAGTTAGGGGCTAACGTTGGCGCAAACTTTTGCTAGCCCAGGGAGAGTTTTTCAGGCGCCAACGTTAGCCAAAAAGTTAGGGGCTAACGTTGGCACAAACTTTTGGTGCATCCAGGGAGTGTTTTTCATGCCAAAAGTTAGCCAAAAAGTTAGGGGCTAACTTTTGGTCCAG
>NC_029794.2:46703660-46703894 GCF_000816755.2 Arachis ipaensis
CCAAGACTCAAGTCATTCCTCCTAGCCATTCCTTCTTGCATCAACCTTTCTCCAAGCTTTCTTCACCTATCATTAATCAACTAAACACATCAAAGCTATGCTCAAAATCATGAGATATTCATTCTTTCATAATATATAAAAATTATAGCATAAAACCTCATGAAATAGCATGAATTCATACATGGTTGATTAAATCAAAGGAAACATGAAAATCTACCCAATTGGCTTGCTTAT
>NC_029794.2:46704080-46721342 GCF_000816755.2 Arachis ipaensis
TTATTGGTAGTTCATGGGGTTTTATGTGGATATGTAAACACTCACTTCTTATTGACTCTTAGGCTTAGAAAGTCTCCTTCAAGCTTTAAGTAACATACTGCTATGACCTCTCATTATTCCTTTATCCTTGGCTATTATCTTGTTCATAAGCTTTATTTGAGTGTCATGTGTAGCAAGTTCATTTCCTTTTCTTTATACTTGACACATTATTCACTATAGACACTTGGCTCACATTCCTTCTTAGAACATTGATGCCCAGCACCTCTTTGGGCTACTAAATGCCTTGTAGTTAGGTTGCTCTTGATAGTGGACTTTCAGCTGATGATCCTGGGTTAGTTAACCCAAGTCACCGAGTGATGATGCACTCCAAAGAGCTTAGTAGTCCAAGCAGATCCTAATACAAAGACACCACAGGCATATATTCTAAGGTTCAAGCTATTGGTGTCCAGCTTTGTTTCTTTTTGTTTTTCTTTTGTTCTGTTGCCATTTTTGGCTTTTTCTTCTCCCTTTTTGTTTTTGTTTTTCTTTCTAACCAAGGATTTTTATTTGATTGAGATTCATAGACAGTAGGCTACTTTATACTTAGAAGGAGACATCCTAGTTCTTTTATTCACTAAAGTGAGCTATTATACAATCACACACACATACCACCACTTACTTTTATTGTACTTCTGTCTAACAGAGAACTATCTCACTTCACATTCAAACATTTCTTTTATTGAATTGAAAATGCAGGGGACAAAGCATGCTTTTTGTTAAGTGGAAATAAACACACAAGCATACACTTAGGCTAGCTTACTTATTGCAAAAGAAAATTGAATCTACTTGAACTAGATGAACACTTTAGCAAGACATAAATCAAAGCATTTCTCAACAGCAAAAGTTAAGTATAAATACAACCTATTGGTTTGCAGTTCTTTTGTTCTTCCTTCTGTTGTGCCCCTTTTGAGTCATGATGCATAATGTCTTCAAATGGTGGTTCGTTCTCTGCACAATTCTCAAAAGTTGCTTGCTTCTCAAGCCCTTAGGTGACTGGTTAGTATGCATGAATTGAGTGTGGCTTTTTGGATTCAATTTGGTGTGGGAACACCAAACTTAATTCCTTGCCACTGTCTCTAATGCAACAGGTTGTACATTTATAAATTCTTTTGGCTTTGCTAAAGGTTATGGAACCAAACTAAGAAGCAATTAACTGGTTGAATAATTTGTCTGATTGCTTGGAGCTATCATTATGCAAGAGGTGAGAATATGCTTTTAAATGAGATTTTTGGTGGAACACCAAACTTAGAATCCTTCATTCTCCCTTAAATTGTTTTGGTGTGCAACACCAAACTTAGATCCTTGCAATACAGACAAAACTACTCAACCTTTTTATTGAAACAGCTATGAAAAGAAAACTACCTCAGGTTGGGTTGCCTCCCAACAAGCGCTTCTTTATTGTCACTAGCTTGACATCTCGTTCTTTGATCATGGAGGCTGAAAAGCATAGTGCCTCAGCTTTTCTCCTCTTACTGTGAACTTCCTTCCGGTCTTCTTTTTGATGATCTCTAGGTGTTCAAGTGAAAGGACCCGATTCACAGTGTAGTATTCAGATGATTGTGGGGACACCTTCATTGGTTGGGTGTTTAACACTACTTTATCCCCTGGTGAAAAGCCTTCAGTAGGGATCTTCTTATTTCTCCACCCTCTTGGCCTCTTCTTCTTTTCTTTCTCAAAAGATACTCCCTGCCTTGGTGGTTCCTTATCTGAGATGTTGAATTTCTCATCTGGGGGTTTTGGATTTAGTTCCTCTTTGATTTCTTTGGTCTGTTGCACCATCTCTACTTCTTTCAAGCATGGATTTGGAAGTCTTGGAGCTAACTCATTGACTACCTCCTTCAAACTTTGATCTGTGGCCTTATCCTTCATAGAATCTTTTTCTTGAATTGGCTTTCAGAAGGTTAGCTGGCACAAAGTATCAAACAGTTGATGGACTTGGGAGATTAGTGGCAGAAATTGCTTCTCTTGTGTAAGCGAGAACATTGCATAGAGTCAGAAATTTTCAGGGAAACTTCACTTTGTTGCTAAAGCGAAGTTTCAGTCATCTCAGGCAAAATTTCAAACAGTTAGCAGGTTACTTGAAAATTAGAGAAACAGAAAATAAAAATGCTAAATCTAAATCACCACCTCACTTAATCATTGTCAATCTAATCAATCCCCGGCAACGGCGCCAAAAACTTGATGGGATATTTTCGCGGAGAAACGAATTTCTCCAAAACACCCAAACTTAACCGGCAAGTGCACCGGGTCGCATCAAGTAATAATAACTCACGGGAGTGAGGTCGATCCCACAAGAGTTTGGAGAAGAACCGAATTGAACCGGGTTGGAATCATGAAAGCTTGAGTAAAAGTTGGAGTAAAAGTTAGGGTCTAACTTTTGCTCCAACTTTTCACATCAGCACCCTTGTTTTGCTGATACCAACGTTGGGGCAAAAGTTAGGGGTCTAACTTTTGCTCCAACATTGGCCTCCCCTTGGTCATTCATGGCGCCAACGTTAGCCAGAAAGTTAGGGGCTAACGTTGGCACAAACTTTTGCTAGCCCAGGGAGAGTTTTTCAGGCGCCAACGTTAGCCAAAAAGTTAGGGGCTAATGTTGGCGCAAATTTTTGGTGCATCCAGGGAGTGTTTTTCATGCCAAAAGTTAGCCAAAAAGTTAGGGGCTAACTTTTGCTCTAGCTTTTGCTTCCTGGTTCATAATTAATCCAAGACTCAAGTCATTCCTCCTAGCCATTCCTTCTTGCATCAACCTTTCTCCAAGCTTTCTTCACCTATCATTAATCAACCAAACACATCAAAGCTATGCTCAAAATCATGAGATATTCATTCTTTCATAATATATGAAAATTATAGCATAAAACCTCATGAAATAGCATGAATTCATACATGGTTGATTAAATCAAAGGAAACATGAAAATCTACCCAATTGGCTTGCTTATGGCTCAAGAAAGTGCATAATTCAATTGAAAACTAAAGAAAAAGGCTAGTGAAACTAGGCTAAGATGACTTGTCATCACAAGGAAAGGTCTTCCTAGGATGAGAGTAGCACTCTTGTGCTCCTCTATTTCCAGCACTACAAAGTCAGTGGAGAAGGCGAATGGCCCAACCCTGATAATCATGTCTTCAATCATGCCTGGTGGGTATTTAATGGAGCCATCAGCAAGTTGGAGACATATCCGGGTTGGTTTGACTTCTTCAGTTAAACCAAGCTTTCTAATAGTGGATGCAGGTATTAGGTTGATGCTTGCCCCAAGATCACATAAAGCTGTCTTGGTGCATTCACCGTCTAATATGCATGGTATCATAAAGCTCTCGATCTTTAAGCTTTTCTGGGAAGCTTTTCAGAATGACTGCACTGCATTCTTCAGTGAGGAGAACTCTTTCAGTTTCTCTCCAATCCTTCTTATGACTCAAGATCTCTTTTATGAACTTGGCATAAGAAGGTATTTGCTCAAGTGCCTCTGCAAACAGAATCTTTATTTCAAGAGTCCTGAGATAGTCTGCAAAGCGGGCAAATTGCTTATCCTGCTCCTCCTGGCGGAGTTTTTGAGGATAAGGTATCTTGGCTTTGTATTCCTCAACCTTAGTTGCTGCAGGTTTATTTCCTACAGAGATGGTTGGAGAAGCCTTTTTAGAGGGGTTGCTATCAGCACTTGTGTGTTTCTGATCCCTCACTGGCTTTTGGATGCCAGGGTTAGAAGCTTGATTGGCGTTGGACGCCAGCTTTTTACCTGTTTCTGGCGTTTGAACGCCAGAACTGAGCTTCCATTTGGCGTTTAACGCCAGCTCCTTGCCTGTTTCTGGCGTTTAAATGCCAGAATTGTTCCTCTCTGGGCTCTTACTGTCCTCAGAGGGATTTTGGATGATATTTTGCTCATCCTCTATCAGTTGTTCTTTCCTTGGCTTTCTGCTATTCTGGAGTGAGGTATTTAATGTTTTTCCACTTCTTAATTGAACTGCCTGGCACTCTTGTTATCTGCTTTGATAACTGCTGTTTTGTCTAATTCAATTGTGCCTCCATATTTTTATTAGCATTTTTAGTGTCTTGTAGCATCTCCTTGAATTCCGCTAGCTATTTTGTTAGAAAACACAATTGTTGATTGAGTTCAGCAACTTGTTCTGGAGGACCGAGTTCAGCAACTTGTTCTGGAGGACCAAGTTCAGTGGACACTGCTTTGGCTTCTTCTTTTATGGAGGACTCACTGCTTATGTAAATATGCTAATTTCTGGCAACTATATCAATAAGCTCTTGAGCCTCTTCAATAGTTTTCCTCATGTGTATAGATCCACCAGCTGAGTGGTCTAAGGACATCTGAGCTCCTTCTATAAGCCCATAGTAGAAGATGTCTAATTGCACCCACTCTGAAAACATTTCAGAGGGGCATTTCCTTAGCATCCCTCTGTACCTCTCCCAGGCATTATAAAAGGATTCGTCATCCTCTTGTTTAAAGCCTTGGATGTCCAGCCTTAGCTGTGTCATCCTTTTTGGAGGGAAATATTGATTCGGAAATTTCTCTGATAACTGTTTCTACGTCCTTATACTTGCTGTGGGTTGGTTATTTAACCACCTTTTAGCTTGATCTTTTACAGCAAACAGAAACAGTAACAGTCTGTATACATCCTGATTTACCTCCTTGTCACGTACTGTGTCAGCAATTTGCAAGAATTGTGCCAGAAACTCAGTAGGTTCTTCCTGTGGAAGACCGGAATACTGGCAATTTTACTGCACCATGACAATGAGCTGAGGATTTAGCTCAAAACTACCTGCTTTGATGGGGGTATACAGATACTACTCCCATATGCAGCAGTAGTGGGATTAGCATATGATCCCAGAGTCCTTTTGGACTGTTCATTTCCACTTAGATCCATGATGGATAAAGAGAAATTGATGTAAATTGCAAAGAAGATATATTTTTGTTTTTATTTTATTGAAGTAGAACAAACCAATTTATTAAGATAAATAAAAAAAATAAAATAAAATAATTAGAAATTAAAATGTAAATTTCGAAAACCAAGGAAAAAATAAATTTGAAAATGAGAATAATTGCTTAATTGAGAAGATTTGAAAAACTTTGTATATGATTTTTGAAAAAGATTTTGAATTTTGAAAGGATTTGATTTTAAAATAAAAATCTGAATTTTTAAGAGTAATTTTCGAAAATTAAATTTAAAATAAAGAGAAAAGATATTTTTGAATTTAATGAGGAAAGAGAAGAACAATAAAATGACACAAGACTTAAAATTTTTAGATCAAATGCTCCTTATTTTCGAAAATTTGGAGAAAAAACACCAAGGAACACCAAACTTAAAAATTTTAAGATCAAAACACAAGAAAGACTCAAGAACACCTTGAAGATTCACAAGAACAACAAGAACATGAAGATAGAACACCAAACTTAAAAATTTTTAGAAAACCAAAATAAAATTTTCGAAAACTAAAGAAAAGTTAACAGGAGAATACCAAACTTAAAGTTTGGCACAAGATTTATTCAAAGAAAAATTATTTTTGAAAAAAGTTTTAAAAAAAAGATAGCCAATTACCAAGAACATTAACACAATACTCTAGCCAATTGAGCTATAAATTTAACGTGTTTTAACAAGGTATTTAATAAATAAAAATTTTTTTGAAACTAAAAATTTGAAAAAGCACAAGAAAAACAAGAAAAGACACAAAACAAGACAAACTAAAGATCAAACAAGGAAAATAAACAAGAACAACTCGAAGATTAAGAAAGAACAATGAACACAAATTCGAAAATTTAAAAGAAAATAAAAACATGCAATTGACACCAAACTTAAAATATGAAACTAAACTCAAATAGAAAAACTCAATTATCAGTTTATAAAATTTTCGAAAAATTTAAAAAAAAGAAATTTCAACTAAAAACAATAATAGAAGACTCCAAACCAAAAAAAAAATTTTCCTAATCTAAGCAACAAAATAAACCGTCAGTTGTCCAAACTCGAACAATCTCCGGCAACGGCGCCAAAAACTTGGTGCACAAAATTGTGATTCACACTTTTCACAACTCCGTACCACTAATCAGCAAGCGCACTGGGTCGTCCAAGTAATACCTTACGTGAGTAAGGGTTGATCCCACAGAATCCAAGAGATACTCATTCAATCGAAGGTAGAACGGAGGTGGTTGTCAGTCACGCGTTCATAGGTTGAGAATGGTAATGAATGTCACGGGTCATCACATCCATCATATTGAAGTGCGAATGAACATCTTAGATAGAAACAAGCGTGTTTGAATAGAAAACAAAAATAATTGCATTAAGTCATCGAGACACAGCAAAGCTCCTCACCCCCATAAATGGAGTTTAGAGACTCTTGCCGTCAAAGAGTACAAAGTTCGGATCTAAAATGTCATGAGGTACAAAATAAATCTCTAAAAGTTGTTTAAATACTAAACTAGTAACCTAGGTTTACAGAAAATGAATAAGCTATGATAGATAGTGCAGAAATCCACTTCTGGGCCCACTTGGTGTGTGCTGGGGCTGAGACTTGAGATTTACACATGCCTAGGCTGTTTCTAGAGTTAAACGCTAGGTTGTAACCTGTTTTGGGCGTTTAACTCCAACTTGTAACCTGTTTCTGGCGTTTAACGCCAGAATGCAACATGGAACTGGCTTTGAAAGCCAGTTTATTCATTTATCCTTGAGTAAAGTATGGACTATTATATATTGCTGGAAAGCCCTGGATGTATAATTTCCAACGCAATTGAGAGCGCGCCATTTGGACTTCTGTAGCTCTAGAAAATCCATTTCGAGTGCAGGGAGGTCAGAATCCAACAGCATCTGCAGTCCTTTTTCAGCCTGAATCAGATTTTTGCTCAGCTCCCTCAATTTCTGCCAGAAAATACCTGAAATCACAGAAAAACATACAAACTCATAGTAAGGTCCAGGGAGCAGAATTCCTTGACACTTCAGGATCTGTGGACCCCACAAGATCCCTACTACCCAACCTCTTCTTCTTTCCTCTTCACACCTTTCCATAACACTCTTCCCCAAACACCCTTGACCAATCCCCTCAATACCTCTTCTCCAAACACCATTCACCTATCAAATCCTACCCTCTTCCCCATAATCTCTTCACCACTCACATCCATCCATCATAAAATTCACCTACCTCACCATTTAAAGTCAAACAATTTCCCTCCTAAACCCAACCCCCTCTTACACGAATTCCATCTCCCTCTCACCCTATAAATACCCCTCCTTACCACCTTCAAATTCACACATCATAGACACTCATACCCCTTTGGCCGAATCTACTCCCCCCATCCATCTCCTCTATTTCTTCTTCTTCTTCTCCTCATTTCTTTCTTCTTTTGCTCGAGGACGAGCAAACCTTCTAAGTTTGGTGTAGAAAAAGCTCTGCTTTTTGTTTTTCCATAACCATTAATGGTATCTAAGGCCGGAGAAACCTCTAGAAAGAGGAAAGGGAAGGAAATTGCTTCCACCTTCGAGTCATGAGAGATGGAGAGATTCATCTCAAAAGTGCATCAAGACCACTTCTATGAAGTTGTGGCCAAGAAAAAGGTGATCCCCAAAGTCCCCTTCATGCTCAAAAAGAGTGAATATCCGGAGATCCGATGTGGGATTCAAAGAAGAGGTTGGGAAACTCTCACCAACCCCATCCAACAAGATAGAATTTTAATGGTTCAAGAGTTCTATGCTAATGCATGAATCACTAAGAACCATGATCAAAGTGTGAACCCAAACCCAAAGATTTGGCTCATAATGGTTCGGGCAAAATACTTGGATTTCAGTCTAAAAACTGTGAGGTTGGCATTCAACTTGTCAATAATGAGAGGAGATCCTCATCCTTTCACTAGAAGAGTCAACTTTGATCAAAGGTTGGACCAAGTCCTCATGGACATCTGTGTGGAAGGAGCTCAATGGAAGAGAGACTCAAGAGGCAAGCCGGTTCAATTGAGAAGGCCTGACCTCAAACCCGTGGCTAGGGGATGGTTGGAGTTCATCCAACACTCTATCATTCCTACTATCAACCGGTCTGAAGTTACTGTGGACCGGGCTATCATGATCCATAGTATCATGATTAGAGAGGAAGTAGAAGTTCATGAGATCATATCTCTAGAACTATACAAGGTGGCTGACAAGCCTTCCCCTTTGGCAAGGTTAGCCTTTCCTCATCTCATCTGTCACCTATGTAATTCAGCTGGAGTTGTCATAGAGGAAGATATCCTCATTGAAGGGGACAAGCCCATCACTAAGAAGAGGATGGAGCAAATAAGAGAGCCCACTCATGGACCTCAACAAGAGCATGAGGAAATTCCTCATCATGAAATCCCTGAGATGCCTCAAGGGATGCACTTTCCTCCACATAACTATTGGGAGCAACACAACACCTCTTTAGGAGATTTGAGTTCTAACATGGAGCAATTAAGAATGGAGCACCAAGAGCACTCCATTACCCTCAATGAAATTAGAGAGGACCAAAAGGCTATGAGAGAGGAGCAACAAAGGCAAGGAAGAGATATTGAGGAGCTAAAGCACTCCATAAGATCTTCAAGAGGAAGAACTAGCCGCCAACACTGAGGTGGACCCGTTCTTTAATTTCCTTGTTCTTATTTTTCTGTTTTTCGATTTCTATGCTTTATGTTTTATCTATGTTTGTGTATTTATTACATGATCATTAGTGTTTAGTGTCTATGTCTTAAAGCTATGAATGTCCTATGAATCCTTCACCTTTCTTAAATGAAAAATATTTTCTGAAAAAGAAAAAGAAGTACATGAATTTTGAATTATATCTTGAAAATAATCTAATTATTTTGATGTGGTGGCAATACTTTTTGTTTTTTGAATGAATGCTTGAACAGTACATATTTTTGATATTGTTGTTTATGAATGTTAAAATTGTTGTCTCTTGAAAGAATAATGAAAAAAGAGAAATATTGATGATCTGAAAAATCATAAAATTGATTCTTGAAGCAAGAAAAAGCAGTGAAACACAAAGCTTGCGAAAAAAAATGGCAAAAAAAAAAAGAAAAAGCAAGCAGAAAAAGCCAGTAGCCCTTTAAACCAAAATGCAAGGGTAAAAAGGATCCAAGACTTTGAGCATTAATGGATAGAAGGGCCCAAAGGAATAAAATCCTGGCCTAAGCGGCTAAATCAAGCTGTCCCTAACCATGTGCTTGTGGCGTGAAGGTGTCAAGTGAAAAGCTTGAGACTGAGCGGTTAAAGTCATGGTCCAAAGAAAAAAGAGTGTGCTTAAGAGCACTGGGCACCTCTAACTGGGGACTCTAGCAAAGCTGAGTCACAATCTGAAAAGGTTCACCTAGTTATGTGTCTGTGGCATTTATGTATTCGGTGGTAATACTAGAAAACAAAATGCTTAGGGTCACGACCAAGACTCATAAAGTAGATGTGTTCAAGAATCAACATACTGAACTAGGAGAATCAATAACACTATCTAAATTATGAGTTCCTATGGATGCCAATCATTCTGAACTTCAAAGGATATAGTGAGATGCCAAAACTATTCAGAAGCAAAAAGCCACTAGCCCCGCTCATCTAATTGGAACTGAGCATCATTGATATTTGAGATTTATTGTAATTTCTCTTCTTTTTATCCTATTTTGATTTTAGTTGCTTGGGGACAAGCAACAATTTAAGTTTGGTGTTGTGATGAGCAGATAATTTATACCCTTTTTGGCATTATTTTTACATAGTTTTTAGTATGTTTTAGTCACTTTTTATTATGTTTTCATTAGTTTTTATTCAAAATTCACATTTCTGGACTTTACTATGAGTTTATGTGTTTTTCTGTGATTTCAGGTATTTTCTGGCTGAAATTGAGGGACCTGAGCAAAAATCTGATTCAGAGGCTGAAAAAGGACTACAGATGCTGTTGGATTCTGCCCTCCTGCAATCGAAGTAGATTTTCTGGAGCTACAGAAGCCCAATGGCACGCTCTCAATTGTGTTGGAAAGTAGACATCTTGGGCTTTCCAGTAATATATAATTGTCTATACTTTGCCCGAGATTTGATGGCCCAAACTGGCGTTCAAAGCCAGCCTAAAACTTTCTGGCGTAAAACGCCAGAACTGGCACCAAAATTGGAGTTAAACGCCCAAACTGGCACCCAAGCTGGTGTTTCACTCCAAGAACAGTCTATGCACGTGAAAGCTTCAATTCTCAGCCCAAGAACACACCAAGTGGGCCCCGGAAGTAGATTTCTGCACTATCTGCACTTAGTTATTCATTTTCTGTAAACCTAGGTTACTAGTTTAGTATAAAAGCTACTTTTAGAGATTTATTATATATCTTTTGATCATCATATGTAACTTTGACACTTTGGAACCTCCTTTGGAGGCTGGCCTCACGGCCATGCCTAGACTATTTTCACTTATGTATTTTCTACGATGGAGTTTCTACACCTCATAGATTAAGGTGAGGAGCTCTGCTGTTCTTCAAGAATTAATAGAAGTACTATTGTTTTTCTTTCAATTCATGCCTGCTTCTTCTCCAAGATATACTCTTGTACTTAATTCAGTTAAGTCAGAATGAAGGGGTGACCCGTGACAATCACCCACTATCTTCGTTACTCGCTTTGCCAAGATCCGCATGCCTGACAACCACAAGCGGTCTACATGATGTTCAACATAGTCATTGGACGACAGCCGGAGTATATTCTCTTGGGTTTCTAATCAACGATTCACATCGTCTCTCCTGGCAACAGAGCATCTGAATTTGAGATTAGAACCTTCGTGGTATAGGCTAGAACCATTGGCAGCATTCCTGAGATCTGGAAAGTCTAAACCTTATCTGTGGTATTCCGAGTAGGATCTAGGAAGGGATGACTGTGACGAGCTTCAAACCTGCGAATGTTGGGCACAGTGACAGTGTGCAAAAGGATAGAGAGGTCCTATTCCGACGCTAGCGGGAACCGACAGATGATTAGCCGTGCGGTAGCTGTACATGGTATTTTTCATCTGAGACGAGAAATCTGACAGTTGATTCGCCGTACAGGGATCGTACCTGGTATTTTTCATCCGAGAGAATCATACAGCTTGCCATGGAAGGGAGCACACATGGTTGGAGGAAGGCAATAGGAAAGCAGAGGTTCAGAAGCAATAAAGCATCTCCAAACGCTTATCTGAAATTCCCACCAGTGAATTACATAAGTAACTTTATCTTTATTTTATGTTTTATTTATCTTTTAATTATCAAAACCTCATAACCATTTGAATCCGCCTGACTAAGATTTACAAGATGACCATAGCTTGCTTCAAGCCAACAATCTCCGTGGGATCAACCCTTACTCACGTAAGGTATTACTTGGACGACCCAGTGCACTTGCTGGTTAGTTGTGCAGAGTTGTGAAAAGTGTGAATCACAATTTTGTGCACCAAGCACCAAACTTAGCATCCTTCATTCACTCTTGAATTATTTTGGTATGTAACACCAAACTTAGCTCCTTGCAATATAGATAAATCTACTTAACCTTTTTATTGAAATAGTTTTGGAAAAGAAAACTACCTTTGGTTGGGTTGCCTCCCAACAAGCGCTCTTTTAATGTCACTAGCTTGACATCCTTCATTCTTGCTCAGCTTAATTTCTGAATCTCCTTCTCTTTGTCCCAATGGCCTCCCAAGTGATGCTTTGCCCTTTGACCATTTGCTGTGAAATTGCTCTTTGTTGCTTCATCTAGGAGTTCAAGGCTTCCATAAGGTAGAACCTTTGTCACCAAGTAGGGACTAGTCCATTTGGACTTGAGTTTGCCAGGGAAAACTTTGAGCCTGGAGTTATACAAGAGTACTTGCTGTTCTGGTTTGAACTCCTTCTTTGAGATTCTTTTGTCATGCCATCTCTTGGCTTTTTTCTTGTATATCTTAGCATTTTCGTAGGCTTCAAGTCTAAACTCATCCAACTCATTTAATTGTAATAGCCTCTTCTCTCCTGCTGCCTGAGAATCAAGGTTGAGGAGTTTAGTGGCCCAGAAAGCTTTATGGTCAAGCTCTATAGGAAGGTGACAAGATTTGCCATATAACAACTGAAAAGGAGACTTTCTAATAGGAGTTTTGAATGCTGTTCTATATGCCCAGAGAGCATCTTCTAATTTTCTGGCCCAATCCTTTCTTGTGCTCCCTACTGTTTTCTCCAAAATCCTCTTCAACTCCCTATTTGCAAGCTCTGCTTGGCCATTGGTCTGTGGATGATACGGTGTAGCTACTTTATGCATCACTCCATATTTGTGAAGTAGTTTCTCCATCTGTTTGTTGCAAAAATGACTACCACCATCACTGACAAGACCCTTAGGCACTCCATATCTAGTAAAAATGTGCTTCTTAAGAAATTGAAGGACAATTTGTGCATCACATGTGATTGTTGCTATGGCTTCCACCCACTTTGAGACATACTCTACTGCCACAAGTATGTATTTGAAAGAATATGAGGGTGGAAAGGGGCCCATAAAATCTATTCCCTAAAGATCAAAGAGTTCCACCTCCAAGATGTAGTTTTGAGGCATCTCATTCCTTCTTGTTAATCCTCCAGCTCGTTGGCACTCATTGCATTGCTGAACAAACTCTCTAGCATCCTTGAAGATGGTTGGCCAATAAAATCTACTTTGAAGTACTTTAGCTGCTGTTCTTTCTGGTATATAATGTCCACCATAAGCTGAACCATGACAATGCCATAGTATGTCTCTCATCTCACTCTCAGGAACAAATTTCCTAATCATTCCATCTGGACACCTCTTGAATAAGAATGATTCATCCCATAAGAATTTCTTGGCCTCATTGAGCAGCTTCTTCACTTGTTGCTTGGTGAATTCTTGGGGAATCTTCCTTCCAACCTTGTAGTTTACAATGTCTGCAAACCAGGGAGCTTGTTGGATTTGTAAGAGGTGTTCATCTGGAAAGCTTTCATTCACTGAATGTGGAGCTTGATTAGCTTCTTGTGATATTCTTGACAAATGGTCTGCTACATGGTTTTCATTCCCTTTCCTATCTCTTACTTCAATGTCAAATTCTTGTAACAGCAACACCCACCTAATAAGCCTTGGCCTTGAATCTTATTTAGACATGAGATACTTGAGAGCAGCATGATCAGTATATACTATAAACTTTGAACCAATCAAGTATTGTCTAAATTTATCAAATGCATATACAATTGCCAAGAGCTCTTTCTCAGTGGTGGTATAATTTTTCTGTGCTTCATTCAGCACCTTGCTAGCATAGTATATAACATGATGCAGTTTGTCTTTCTTCTGCCCCAATACAGCACTAATTGCAAAGTCACTTGCATCACATATAAGTTTAAAAGGTAATTCCCAATCTGGGGGTGTGATAATGGGTGCTCTAATGAGTTTTCTTTTTAAAGTTTCAAAGGCATGCTTGCAATTGTCATCAAAGATGAAAGGATTATCAATCACTAGCAAATTGCTTAGTGGTTTTGCTATTTTTGAAAAATTTTTGATAAATCTCCTGTAAAAACCAGCATGTCCAATAAAACTTTTCACTACTTTCACATTAACAGGTATAGGAAGCTTTTCAATGATTTCTATTTTTGCTTTGTCAACTTCTATACCTTTGCTTGAAATCTTATGCCCAAGAACTATCCCTTCAGGAACCATAAAATGGCATTTCTCCCAATTCAACACCAGATTAGTTTCTTGGCATCTTTTCAAAACAAGAGTTAAATGATGCAGGCAAGTGTTAAATGAATTGCCAAAGACAGAAAAATCATCCATGAAGACTTCTAAGAATTTCTCCACCATGTCAGAAAATATAGAAAGCATACACCTTTGAAAAGTTGCAGGGGAATTGCACAGTCCAAAGGGCATCCTTCTGTAAGCAAAGACTCCAAATGGGCAGGTGAAGGAAGTCTTTTCTTGATCATTGGGATCCACCACTATTTAATTGTACCCAGAATACCTATCCAGGAAGCAATAATAGGCATGGCCAGCCAATCTTTCCAGCATCTGGTCGATCAATGGGAGAGGAAAATGATCTTTCCTTGTAGCATCATTCAGTCTTCTATAATCTATGCACATCCTCCACCCAGTCACTGTCCTGGTGGGAATTAACTCATTCTTCTCATTGAAAATGACTGTCATTCCTCCCTTCTTTGGCACAACTTGAACCGGACTCACCCATGAGCTGTCAGAGATTGGAAAGATTATCCCAACATTCCATAGCTTTATCACTTCTTTTTGAACCACCTCCTTCATAGTTGGGTTAAGCCTTCTTTGGGGTTGAACTACAGGCCTTGAATCTTCCTCCAATAGAATTTTGTGCATACAGATGGCAGGGCTTATGCCCTTGATATCATCAATCGTCCAACCCAAGGCTGTCTTGTGAGCTTTCAACACTTTAATCAGCTTTGTTTCTTCTTCTATGTTCAGAGAGGAGTTTATGATCACTGGCAAGGCCTCTGCTTCCCCAAGAAATACATACTTGAGATGAGGGGGGAGGGGCTTTAACTCTTATTTTGGCTTCCCATCTGTCTTGTCTTCAGAGGAGATTTCTACCACTTCCTCTTCTAAGAAATCTTGTTCCACTTCTGTTCCCACTTCTTGTTCCTCTTGGCCATTGGTCTCAAATAACCCTTTCTCTACTTCTTCCACCATTTCTACTCTCATATGCTCTTCTTTCTCAGGGGGATATTGCATGGTTTTAAAGACATTGATGATCATCTTTTCATCATGCACCCTGAGTGTCATTTCTCCTTTTTCTACATCAATTCTAGCCCTTGCTATGGCTAGAAAGGGCCTCTCTAGGATGATTGAGTTGTGTCCTTCTTCCTCCATGTCCAAAATGACAAAATCAACAGGAAATATGAATTCTCCTACTTTCACTAACAAATTCTCCACAACTCTATTAGGTATTTTGAGCGATTTGTCAGCCATTTGAAGTGACATTCTGGTTGGCCTGAGTTCCTCTATTGCAAGATGCTTCATTAATGAGAGAGACATCAAGTTGATGCTGGCTCCTAGATCACAGAGGGCTTTGTTCAATGTTCTGTTGCCTATAGTGCAAGATAGGATGAAGCTCCCTGGATCTTTGAGCTTTGGTGGAAGACCTCTTTGGATGATAGCACTTCATTCTTAGGTTAAGATTATTGTCTCCTTCTCATTCCAGCTCCTTTTCTTATTGATGAGCTCTTTGAGGAATTTTGCATATAGAGGCATTTGTTCCAATACTTCAGCAAGTGGAATATTAATTTCCAGCTTCTTAAAAACTTCTAGGAACTTGGGGAACTGTTGGTCTTTAAGCTCTCTGTTGAACCTTTGAGGATATGGCAAAGGAGGGATGTGAGTCTTCACCATTGTCTTCTGTTCTTGTGACTGTTCCTCTTTGACTCCATTTTCCTTCCTTGAAGCTTGTGGTTGTTCCTCTTTCTCCTTGAGCTTCTCTTGGTTCTTTTCTTCAATTGTCACTTGCTCTTTACTGCTGGTCTTGTCATCCTCTGTTGGCTTCTTGGTGGCTTCTTTGTCATTTACCAAGGTTCTTCCACTCCTTAATTGGATTGATTTGCATTCTTCTTTGGGATTGGGAATGGTGTCACTTGGTAGTGTATTAGGTTCTCTTTCAGCCACTGCTTGCTTGGTCAATCTGCCTTTTCAAATTCCTCATTGAAGCTTCATGGTTCCTGTCGGCCAATTCTTGATGCTTGATCATATTCTCCATCAATATCTCTGATGAGCGGATAATTTATACGCTTTTTGGCATTATTTTTAGTATGTTTTTAGTATATTTTAATTAGTTTTTATTATATTCTTATTAGTTTTTATTTAAAATTCACTTTTCTGGACTTTACTATGAGTTTGTGTGTTTTTCTGTAATTTTAGGTATTTTCTGGCTGAAATTGAGGGACCTGAGCAAAAATCTGATTCAGAGACTGAAAAAGGACTGCAGATGCTGTTGGATTCTGACTTCCCTGCACTCAAAGTGAATTTTCTGGAGCTGCAGAAGCTCAATTGGCGCGCTCTCAATTGCGTTGGAAAGTAGACATCCTGGGCTTTTCAGAAATATATAATAGTCTAGCATTAATTACTGATTTCTGTAAACCCTAGGCTACTAGTTTTCTATAAATAGGACCTTTTGCTATTGTATTTTCATACTTTGATTCTTTTGATCATCTTTTGATCTCTTGATCATGTTTTGGCAGGCTGGCCATTCGGCCATGCCTAGACCTTGTTCTTATGTATTCTCAACGGTGGAGTTTCTACACACCATAGATTAAGGTGTGGAGCTCTGCTGTTCTTCATGAATTAATACAAGTACTATTGTTTTTCTATTCAACTCAAGTCTATTTCTTCTCCAAGATATTCATTCGTTCTTCAACTTGATGAATGTGATGATCCGTGACACATCATCATTCTCACCTATGAACATGTGCCTGACAACCACCTCTGTTCTACTAGCAATGGCTTGAATGCGTATCTCTTGGGTTTCTGATCTAAGATTGGAACCTTCGTGGTATAGGCTAGAATTATTGGCGGCCATTCCTGAGATCCAGAACGTCTAAACCTTGTCTGTGGTATTCTGAGTAGGATCTGGGAAGGGATGACTGTGACGAGCTTCAAACTCGCAATTGTGGGGCGTGTGACAGACGCAAAAGGATCAATGGATCCTATTCCGACATGATCGAGAACCGACAGCTGATTAGCCGATGTTGTGACAGAGCATCAGGACCATTTTCACTGAGAGGACGGGATGTAGCCATTGACAACGGTGATGCCCAACATAAAGCTTGCCATGGAAAGGAGTATGAATGATTGGAAGAAGGCAATAGGAAAGCAGAGGTTCAAGGGGAACAAAGCATCTTCATACGCTTATCTGAAATCCACCAATGAATTACATAAGTACCTCTATCCTTATTTTATGTTTTATTCATCTTTTAATTATCAATCCTCCATCACCATTTGAATCTGCCTGAATGAGATTTACAAGATGACCATAGCTTACTTCATGCCGACAATCTCTGTGGGATTGACCCTTACTCACATAAGGTTTATTACTTGGACGACCCAGTGCACTTGCTGGTTAGTTGTGCGAAATTGTGACAAAGTGTGATTCACGTTTGAGAGCTCCAAGTCTTTGGCACCATTGTTGATGATCACAATTTCGTGCACCAAGTTTTTGGCGCCGTTGCTGGGGATTGTTCGAGTTTGGACAACTGACGGTTCATCTTGTTGCTTAGATTAGGTATCTTTTCTTCAGAATTTTTAAGAATGAATTCTAGAGTTTCA
>NC_029794.2:46722422-46723937 GCF_000816755.2 Arachis ipaensis
TTGTTTGAGTCTAGTATCAATTTTTAAGTTTGGTGTCAATTGCATGTCTTTATCCTTCTAATTTTTGAAAATTTATACATATTGTTCTTCATTGATCTTCAAGTTGTTCTTGATGATTTCATTACTCTGATCTTTAAATTCTCTTGTTTTGTGTGTTTTGTTGTTTCTCATATGCAATCTCAATTTGTTAGTGTCCCCTATATGAAAATTTTTAAGTTTGGTGTCCTGCATGCATTGTTCATTTGATCTTAGTTGCATTTTTTGTTATTTTTCATCATTAAAAATTCAAAAATATTTTCAAAGTTGTGTCTTTTCAAGTCAATAATACAGAGAATTGAAGATTCAGAACATTCAGCAGAGGAATCAAACAGAAAAAGCTGGGCGTTCAAAACGCCCAGTGAAGAAGGAAAACTGGCGTTTAAACGCCAGCCAGGGTACATGGCTGGGCGTTTAACGCCCAAAAAGGTAGAGATTTGGGCGTTAAACGCCAGAATGGGCACCACTCTGGGCGTTTAACGCCAGGATGACACTAGAGGGAAGATTTTGTTTTTAATTCACATTTTTTTTCAAGTTTTCATAATTTTTCAAAATCAAATCTTTTTCAAATCATATCTTTTCAATCATATCTCTTTCAAAATCAATTTCTTTCCATTTTATATTTATTTTTACCATTTTCAAAAATCCTTGCTTCAATTCAAGATTTACTTCAAAAATTTTTAAGTTGTTACTTGCCTATTAAGAAAGGGTCAAACTTTAAATTTTAGAATCATATCTTTTAATTTCTTGTTAGTCAAGTAATCAACTTTAATTTTAAAAACTTTCTTTTTCTAAATTGATTTTCAATCATATCTTTTCAATCATATCTTTTCAATCACACCCTTTTTCAAAATTAACTTTCAATCATATCTTTTTAATTTCTGATTTCAAAATCTTTTTCAAAAAAAAAAAATCACTTGATTTCTTTCCCAATCTTAGTTTCCGAAAATCTCAATCAAATTTTCAAATTTCTTTTTAATTATTTCAAAATTTTTTTTAATTTATTTTCGAAAATTCTTCCCCTCTTCTCACATCTTTCTATTTAAAGGACTAAGACTCCTCATCAAGGTGCAATTCGAACTCTGTCCCTCTTGATAAGTTCGAATTCCCTCTTCTCCACCTCCTCCTTCTATTCTTTTTTTCCTCTGACACCTCAAGGAATCTCTATACTGTGACATAGAGGGTTCCCTACTTTCTTGTTCTCTTCTCTTTCATATGAGCAGGAATAAAGATAAAAGCATTCTTGTTGAAGCTGATCCTGAACCTGAAAGGACCTTGAAGAGAAAGCTAAGAGAAACCAAAACACAACTCTTTCTAGAGGGCCTAACAGAGCTCTTCAAAGAAGAAGAAACCATGGCAGCCGAAAACAACAACAATGCCAACAATACAAGGAAGGTGCTTGGTGACTTTACTGCACCTATTCCTGATTTCTATGGGAGAAGCATCTCTATCCCTGCCATTGGAGCAAACAACTTTGAG
>NC_029794.2:46724639-46725488 GCF_000816755.2 Arachis ipaensis
GGATAAGCTGGTCACGGCTTTCTTAGCCAAGTTCTTTCCTCCTCAAAAGCTGAGCAAGCTTAGAGCTGATGTTCAAACCTTTAGACAGAAAGAAGGTGAATCCCTCTATGAAGCTTGGGAAAGATACAAGCAGCTGACCAAAAAGTGTCCTTCTGACATGCTTTCAAAATAGACCATCCTGGATATATTCTATGATGGTTTATCTGAGCTATCAAAGATGTCATTGGATACTTCTGTAGGTAGATCCATTCACCTAAAGAAAACGCCTGCAGAAGCTCAAGAACTCATGGACATGGTTGCTAATAACCAGTTTATGTACACTTCTGAGAGGAATCCTGTGAGTAATGGGACGCCTATGAAGAAGGGAGTTCTTGAAATTGATACTCTGAATGCCATATTGGCTCAGAATAAAATATTGACTCAGTAAGTCAATATGATTTCTCAGAGTCTAAATGGAATGCAAGCTGCATCCAACAGTACTCAAGAGGCATCTTCTGAGGAAGAAGCTTATGATCCTGAGAACCCTGCAATAGCAGAGTTAAAATACATGGGTGAACCATATGGAAACACCTACAATCCATCATGGAGAAATCACCCAAATCTCTCATGGAAGGATCAAAAGCCTCAACAAGGCTTTAATAATGGTGGAAGAAACAGGTTTAGCAATAGCAAGCCTTTTCCATCATCCACTCAGCAACAGACAGAGAATTCCGAGCAGCATCCATCTAGCTTAGCAAATTTAGCCTCTGATCTATCTAAGGCCACTATGAGTTTCATGAATGAAACAAGGTCTTCCATTAGAAACTTGGGAGCACAAGTGGGCCAGCTGAGTAAAAAGATCACTGAAAT
>NC_029794.2:46725514-46728978 GCF_000816755.2 Arachis ipaensis
TATTTTTGTTTTTCATGTTTTCTTAGGTTCATGATCATGTGGAGTCACAAAATAAACGAAAAATTTAGAAACAGAATCAAAAACAGCGGAAGAAAAATCACACCCTGGAGGAAGCACCTGCCTGGTGTTTAACGCCAGAACAGAGCATGATTCTGGCGCTGAACGCCCAAAATGGGCAGTATCTGGGCACTGAACGTCCAAAATGGCATCATCTGGGCGCTGAACGCCAGAATTGCACCCTGGAGAGGAGCTGGCGCTGAACGCCCAGAACAAGCATGGTTTTGGCGTTCAATGCCAGAAATGGGCAACAAATGGGCGTTGAACGCCCAAAATGGGCACCAACCTGGCGCTGAACGCCCAGAGTTGTGTGCAACGGCATTTTACATGCCTAATTTGGTGCAAGGTTGTAAATCCTTGAACACCTCAGGATCTGTGGACCCCACAGGATCATCTCAGGATCTGTGGACCCCACAGGATCCCCACCTACCTCCATCTCTCTTCCCTATTAACCCTTCACCACTCACATCCACCCACTCTTCCCCATAAACCTACCCAATAAACTCCACCTACCTTCAAAATTCAAATCAATTTCCCACTCAAACCCACCCATATGGCCGAACCTTAACCCCCCTCCGTTCCCTATATAAAGCCTTCCATTCTTCCTCATTTTCACACATCACAACCCTCTCTTCTCTTCTTGGCCGAAACACACCTCCCCCCTCTTCTCCATCTTCTCTTCTTAGCAGCTATTGACAAGGGTGATGCCTCCAGATGATTAGCCATGCAGTGACAGCGCATCGGACCATTTTCACAGAGAGGAATAGGATGCAACCAACGACAAGGGTGATGCCTCCAGACGATTAGCCATGCTGTGACAGAGCATTTGGACCATTTTCCCGAGAGGATTGAAAGTAGCTATTGGCACCGGTGACATCCTTACATAAAGCCAGCCATAGAAAGGAGTAAGACGGATTGGATGAAGACAGCAGGAAAGCAGAGGTTCAGAGGAATGAATGCATCTCCATACACTTATCTGAAATTCTCACCAATGATTTACATAAGTATTTCTATCCTTATTTTAGTATTAATTTCGAAAACTCCATAACTATTTTATTTCCGCCTGACTGAGATCTACAAGGTGACCATAGCTTGCTTCATACCAACAATCTCCGTGGGATCGACCCTTACTCACGCAAGGTTTATTACTTGGACGACCTAGTGCACTTGCTGGTTAGTTATGCGAAGTTGTGAAGTTATGTTTAGACCATGGTTCTGTGCATCCGTTTTTGGTGCCATCGCTAGGGAATCAATTTCGAACAATAATTCACAACCAGAGTAACAATTTCACATACCAAAAACCCCTCTGACTTAACAACCATTGTCTCTGATCTAATCAAAACCACTCAAGGTTTCATGACTGAAACAAGGTCCTCCATTAGAAATTTGGAGGCACAATTGGGTCAACTAAGTAAAAAAATTACTGAACTCCCTCCTAGCACTCTCCCAAGCAATACAGAAGAGAATCCAAAAAGAGAGTGCAAGGCCATAACCACATCTCACATGGTCGAACATGGAGAGGAGGAAGATGCAGTGATTCCCACTGAGGAAGACCTCAATGGACGCCCACTGACCTCCATGGAGTTCCCTGATGAGGAACCATGGGAATCTGAGGCTCACACTGAGACCATAGAGATTCCATTGAATTTACTTTTTCCATTCATGAGCTCTGATGAGTATTCTTCCTCTGAAGAGGATGAAGATGTCATTGAAGAGTAAGTTGCTAAGTACCTTGGAGCAATCATGAAGCTAAATGCCAAGTTATTTGGTAATGAGACTTGGGAGAATGAACCTCCATTGCTCATCAAAGAACTGGATGACTTGACTAGGCAGAGATTACCTCTGAAGAGACAAGATCCTGGAAAATTCTCAATCCCTTGTACCATAGGCACCATAACCTTTGAGAAGGCTCTGTGTGACCTAGGGTCAAGCATAAACCTCATGCCTCTCTCTGTAATGGAGAAGCTAGGGATCATTGAGGTACAAGCTGCAAGAATCTCACTGGAGATGGCAGACAATTCAAAGAAACAGGCTTATGGACTTGTAGAGGATGTCTTGGTAAAGGTTGAAGACCATTACATCCCTGCTGATTTCATAGTCCTAGAGACTGGAAAGTGTATGGATGAATCCATCATCCTTGGCAGACCCTTCCTAGCCACAGCAAAAGCTGTAATTGATGTTGACAGAGGAGAATTGATCATTCAAGTGAATGGAGACTCCATTGTATTTAAAACTCAAGGATATCCGTCTGTCACCATGGAGAGGAAGCACGAAGAGCTTCTCTCAATACAGAGTCAAACAGAGCCCCCACAGTCAAACTCTAAGTTTGGTGTTGGGAGGCCACAACCAAACTTTAAGTTTGGTGTTGAACCCCCACATTCAAGCTCTAAGTTTGGTGTTGGGAGGTTCCAACATTGCCCTGAACATCTGTGAGGCTCCATGAGAGCCACTGTCAAGCTATTGACATTAAAGAAGCGCTTGTTAGGAGGCAACCCAATTTTTACTTATCTATGTTAAATTTCTATTTTCTATTGTTATTTTATGTTTTCTGTAGGTTGATGATCATGTGAAGTCACAAAAACAATTGAAAAAGTAAAAACAAAGTAAAAAATAGAATGAAAAACAAAACACCCTGGAGGAGATAGTTACTGGCGTTTAAACCCCAGTAAAGGTAGCAGAATGGGCGTTAAACGCCCAGTCTGGCACCATTCTGGGCGTTTAACGCCAGAAAAGGGCACCAGACTGGCGTTTAATGCCAGGAATGGGCAAGAAGCTGGTGTTAAACGCCAGAAATGGGCAGCAACCTGGTGTTTAACGCCAGGATTGGCAGAAAGGGGCGTTTTGCACGCCACATGGTGCAGGGATGAGATATTCTTGAGACCTCAGGATCTATGGACCCCACAGGATCCCCACCTACCCCACCTCTCTCTCTCTTCTTCACCTATTCACCAATCACCTCAATACCTCTTCCCCAAAAATGCCTCACCTATTAAATCCCACCATTCTCTTCACCACTCACATCCATCCTTCATAAAACCCCACCTGCCTCACCATTCAAATTCAAACCACTTTCCCTCCCAAACCCACCCTCTATAGCCGAACCATACACACCTCTCTCACCCCTATATAAACCCATCTTCACTCCTTCATTTTCACACAACCTAAACACCACTTCTCCCCCTTAGCCAAAACACAAAGCCCATTATATCTCCTCTATTTCTTCTTCTTCTACTCTCTTCTTTCTTCTTTTGCTCGAGGACAAGCAACTTTCTAAGTTTGGTGTGGTAAAAGCTAAAGCTTTTTGTTTTTTCATAACCATTTAGGGCACCAAAGGCCGGAGAAACCTCTAGAAAGAGAAAAGGGAAGGCAAAAGCTTCCACCTCCGAGTCATGGGAGATGGAGAGATT
>NC_029794.2:46728997-46739208 GCF_000816755.2 Arachis ipaensis
TGATCCATAGCATCATGATTGGAGAGGAAGTGGAAGTTCATGAGGTTATATCCCAAGAACTCTACAAGGTGGCGGATATGTCCTCTCCTTTGGCAAGGTTAGTCTTCCCTCATCTCATTTGTCACCTTTGCAATTCGGTTGGAATTGACATAGAGGGAGACAGTCTCATTGATGAGGACAAACCCATCACTAAGAAAAGGATGGAGAAAACAAGAGAACATCATCAAGAGCATGAGAAAATTCCTCATCATGAAATCCCTGATATGCCTCAAGGGATGCATCTTCCTCCACAAAACTATTGGGAGCAAATCAACACCTCCCTAGGAGAATTAAGTTCCAACATGGGACAACTAAAGGTGGAGCACCAAGAGCATTCCATCCTCCTCCATGAAATTAGAGAAGATCAAAGAACCATGAGAGAGGAGCAACAAAGGCAAAGAAGAGACATTGAGGAGCTCAAGCACTCCATAAGATCTTCAAGAGGAAGAACAAGCCGCCATCACTAAGGTGGACCCGTTCTTTAACTTCCTTGTTCTTTATTTTCCTGTTTTTCGAAAATTATGCTTTATGTTTATCTATGTTTGTGTCTTTATTACATGATCATTAGTGTCTATGCCTTAAAGCTATGAAAATGAATCCATCACATTTCTTAAATGAAAAATGTTTTTAATGGAAAAAGAAAAAGAAGTGCATGAATTTCAAATTTTAAAACAGTTTAATTATTTTGATGTGGTGGCAATACTATTGTCTTTCTGAATGAATGCTTGAACAGTGCATATTTTTGAATTTGATTGTTTACAACCCTGGACACCTCTAATTGGGGACTCTAGCAAAGTTGAGTCACAATCTAAAAAGGTTCACCCAGTTATGTGTCTGTGGCATTTATGTATCCGGTGGTAAAAGTGGAAAACAAAGTGCTTAGGGCCACGGCCAAGACTCATAAAGTAGCTGTGTTCAAGAATCAACATACTTAACTGGGAGAATCAATAACACTATCTGGATTCTGAGTTCCTATAGATGCCAATCATTCTAAACTTCAAGGGATAAAGTGAGATGCCAAAACTGTTCAGAAGCAAAAAGCTAAAAGCCCCACTCATCTAATTAATACTGATCTTCATAGATGTTTTTGGAATTCATTGTACATTCTCTTCTTTTTATCCTATTTGATTTTCAGTTGCTTGGGGACAAGCAACAATTTAAGTTTGGTGTTGTGATGAGCGGATAATTTATACGCTTTTTGGCATTGTTTTTAGTATATTTTAGTTAGTTTTTATTATATTTTTATTAGTTTTTAAATAAAAATCACTCTTCTGGACTTTACTATGAGTTTGTGTGTTTTTCTGTAATTTCAGGTACTTTCTGACTGAAATTGAGGGACCTGAGCAAAAATCTGATTCAGAGGCTAAAAAAGGACTGCAAATGCTGTTGGATTCTGACCTCCTTGCACTCAAAATTGATTTTCTGGAGCTACAGAAGCCCAATTGGTGCGCTCTCAATTGCGTTGGAAAGTAGACATCCTGGGCTTTCCAGCAATATATAATAGTTTATACTTTGCCCGAGATTTGATGGCCCAAACAGGCGTTCCAATTCAGCTCAAGAATTCTGGCGTTTAACTCCAAAACTGGCACAAAAGCTGGAGTTAAATGCCCAAACTGGCACAAAAGCTGGCGCTTAACTCCAAGAAAAGTCTCTACACATGGAAGCTTCAATGCTCAGCCCAAGCACACACCAAGTGGGCCCGGAAGAAGATTTCTGCATTAATTACTAATTTCTGTAACCCTAGGCTACTAGTTTTCTATAAATAGGACCTTTTGCTATTGTATTTTCATCTTTTGATCATCTTTTGATCTCTTGATCACGTTTTGGGAGGCTGGCCATTAGGCCATGCCTAGACTTTTTGTTCTTATGTATTTTCAACGGTGGAGTTTCTACACACCATAGATTAAGGTGTGGAGCTCTGCCGTTCTTCATGAATTAATACAAGTACTATTGTTTTTCTATTCAACTCAAGTCTATTTCTTCTCCAAGATATTCATTCGTTCTTCAACTTGATGAATGTGATGATCCATGACACTCATCATCATTCTCACCTATGAACATGTGCCTGACAACCACCTTTGTTCTACTAGCAATGGCTTGAATGCGTATCTCTTGGGTTTCTAATCTAAGATTGAAACCTTCGTGGTATAGGCTAGAATTAATGGCAGCCATTCCTGAGATCCAGAACGTCTAAACCTTGTCTGTGGTATTCTGAGTAGGATCTGGGAAGGGATAAATGTGATGAGCTTCAAACTCGCGATTGTGAGGCGTGTGACAGACGCAAAAGGATCAGGGAATTGTGACAAAGTGTGATTCACGTTTGAGAGCTCCAAGTCTTTGGCGCCATTATTGATGATCACAATTTCGTGCACCAGTAGTGAACGTTGCATTCACTTTTTGTTGGTGAGCCTTTGGCGTGCATTTGTCTTCCTATAGCGTTCAATAAGTGAATGCTGTGCTCTAACCTTGAGCGCTACACTTGATGCTGAGCCTTCCTCCCCATGAGAAGCACGAAAATGTTGCCAAAAGGGAACGCTACATTCAAATTCTTGAACGCTACCCTTCCTTGGCTTGATGCGCGCCCAGCTTCCCTTGGTGCTCCCTCTTCGAGCGCAATAAAGTTCACAAAATTGAACGCTGCGTTTGAATTATTGAGCGCTACCCTTATTGCTTTGATGATGCGCTTTGCTTCCTCGCCCAAGAGTCACGAAAACGTTGCACAAAGGGAGCGCTGCGCTATAATTTTTGAGCGCTACCTGATGAGTCGAATTCACTCCCCATATACAAATGGTGAATCCGTTCTTTTGGCAAGCGCACCAAACTTATCGTCAAGTAATAACCCACAATGGAGTGGGATCGTATCCACAGAGATTGGTAGATTTGAGCAATTTTAATCAATTGGTGAATTAGTCAAGCTAAGCAAAAGAGATTATGATTGCATAATTTTAAATGTGCAGAAATATAAATGGCTCAAAGGTAAAGAAGCATTAAATAGCAGAATTGCAAATGGCGAGAAAGTAAAGAGCAAAAACTTAAATGACTGAATTGTAAATGGGAATGGGGACTTGCAGAATGTAAATAAAGCTATAAAGAAAGTGGAAGATAAGAATAGGGTAATTCATTGAGATCAGGAGATGTTGTCTCTTTGGATTAAATCCAGCTCATATCCTCTTCAATCATGCAACTCATTGACCTATTGGCAATTATGATTGATTGAGCCCCAATCCCTTGGTGACTCAATCTATCAGATCTTGATCAATAGCCAATTCCTTGGTCTAATTGCTCATGAAGAGAGATATGCTTGGTCCCTGATTATACCACACATCATCATAGGTACAAGTAGAGGGAGGATTTTATGTCACCATATCCAAACACCAAAATCCAGATTCTACTCAAGTGTGAGAAGGGATTTCTAGCATGATTTCATGTTTCCTTTTCCAAGGTTCCCATAAAACACATTTTGCATTCAACCCCTTTTCCAAGGTGATTGAACACTAGCATGAAGAACGAAATTCCTTCTAGCAAATCAAAGAGAAGATGAAGAGAAGAAGAAATTCACTATCATTAATCCATCAAGTACAACAGAGCTCCTGATAAACCACTATTTCATGGTTTATCTTGTGCTCAATTGAGTGGTTTTTATCAACTCTTTACCCACTTATTCATATGATTTGCATGAGTTTACATTTTTCCTTCTTGATTTTGTGCTATGATTGAAAACATGCTTCTTTGGCCTTAAATTTCCTATGTTTAATCCTCTCTTATTACCATTCGATACCGTGATATGTTTGTTAAGTGATTTCAAGATTTATAAGGCAGGAATGGCTTAGAGGATGGAAAGAAAGCATGCAAAAATGGAAGGAATACAAGAAGTTGAAGAAATTGCTAAGCTGTCCAGCCTGACCTCTTCGCACTCAAACGTCATAACTTGAGCTACAGAGGTCCAAATGAGGCGGTTTCAGTTGCGTTGGAAAGCTAACATCCGGGGCTTCGAAAAGATATATAATTTGCCATAGTGGCCATAAAGATAGGCGACGCGCATGCGTGATTCACACGCACGCATTGCACTGACGAAAAACCAGCGTGGCAGATTTCGCAACCAGCGAATTCTGGGCTGTTTTTGGCCCAGTTCTCGGCCCAGAAAACACAGATTAGAGTCAATAAAATGGGGGAATCCATCCATTCATTGATACAACTTTTATACTCATAATTTTAGGTTTTAGATGTAGTTTCTAGAGAGAGAGGCTCTCTCCTCTCTCTTAGGATTTAGGATTAGGATTTCTCTTAGATTTTAGGATTAGGATTCCTTCGTTTTCTTCATTCCAGGTTCAATGTTCCTTTAATTTAATTTCTCTTCTACTTTTATTTATTCTATTACTTTAATTATTATTTATCTTTCCAAATTGGTTTATGAACTTTCCCATGTTAGAATTGATTTCTTTATTTAATATAATTCGAGGTATTTCAGATTTATGATTGCTTTCTTTAATTTATGATATAAATAATTTGGATTTTTCCCCTCTTGGCTTTGGTTTAGTAATTGGTGACACCTGAGTTATCAAACTCAGCTGTTGATTAATATTTGAAGCTTGCTGGTTGATTTGGATCCCTCTAAAGCTAGTCTTTCCTTAGGAGTTGACTAGGACTTGAGTAATCCAGTTGATTGGTCCACTTCACTTTTCTTTATTTAGTAAGGGTTAACTAAGTGGGAGCAATAAACAATTATCATCGTGCTTGAAAAGGATAACTAGGATGGGATTTCCAGTTCTCATACTTTGCCAAGAGTTTTTCTAGTAATTAATTTACTTTTTTGCTAATTTATTCTCCTTGTTCCTTATTTCAAAAATCCAAAAAATATAAATTTTATGACCAATAATAAATCATACTTCCCTGTAATTTCTTGAGAGACGACCCGAGGTTTAAATACTTCGGTTATAAATCTTATTGGGTTTGTTACTTGTGATAACCAAACTTTTGTACGAAAATATTCTCTGTTGGTTTAGAAACTATATTTACAATGCGATTATTCTTATAAAATTCTTTACTGGCAAGCATCAGTTCGTCAAAATGGCACCGTTGCCGGGGAATTGCAAACGTGTGCCTTATTATTGGTTATTGTAAATATTTGCTTTTTGCTTGTTTATTTGTTTTTTATTTTTGTTTTTATTTTTTGCTTTTTCGTAAATTAAGAGGTTATTGGTTTTTATTTAGTTATTAAAATTTTCGAAAATAATGTTCCTTGTTCTTTCTTGATTTTCAAGTTATTCTTCGTGTTCATCTTGACCTTCAAGTTGTTCTTGGTTGTTTTCTTCGTTTTGATCTAAAAATTTTAAGTTTGGTGTCATTTTATTATTTTTCTCTTTCCTCATTAAATTCAAAAATATCTTTTCTCTTTATTTTAATTGATTTTTTTTGAAAATTACAAAAAAAAAATCAGATTTTTATTTTAAAATTTTTATCTTATCTTATCTTAGTTTTAAATTTCAATTCAAATCTTTTTCAAAAATCATATCTTTTTCAAAATCTTATCTTATCTTATTTCAAAATCAAATTTCAAATTTCAGTATTTAAATTCCGAAATTCAAATTTTAAAATTTAAATTTTAAATTTTAAAAATCAAACCTTTTCAAAATTTAAACCTTTTTCAAATCTTTATCTTATATAGTTGTCAGTGTTTCTAGTTTTAGGAGTTTATTTTCATTAATTTTTTTATTAGTTTTTATTTTTATTTTCTTTTGCTACTATGAATTCTCACACCTCTGGTTTCAAGTTTGGTTCCAATGTTGTTGTAAGGAATGGAAACTATAATGAAAATAGGCATCAAGGTTGGAAGAATCAAAGATGGGAGGAGCCACAAGGATTTGATCAACTATCTTGGCAACAACCCCCTCCAATGCGCTATAACCAACAACCATTCTGTGATGCATACCAAGACAATAGCTATGGTGGACCCCTCCGTGACAAACCACCTCCACCAAATTACTATGGTCAAGAGCCATTCCAGGGAGCGTACCAAGATGATGAATATGGTGGACCCTCTTGTAGTTACCAACAAGCCCTGCCATATGCTTATAAACTGCGTCCCCAACATACCTTTAAACCACCATATTCACAAGCACCTTACCACCAAACACCCCCATATGACCCTAACCCACATCCACCACACCAACCACCACATGAACCACACCCAGAACCACCACCTCAATATCCACCATCTCCATATCCTTATCAAGAAGAACCACCTCCGTATTATGAGCCCTTTCTCCCAACAAATGAACCCTCCTATCCACCCCAACCTCCATTGGATAATAACACACTCATCTCTAATATCATTAGTCTCACCTCTACACTCCAAAATCTTATATCCCGCATGGACCAACCCTCTACCTCCAATATTCAACCCTCAAGCTTCAGTGCGCTTCCTTTTCAACCACATAATAATCTTCCCATCCCATCACCACCCTCCATGGAAGAGCACCCACATCCATCGATCCAAGAGCAAGATGATTCCAGTTATGCTATTGATATGGAACAAGAAAGAAGGAATCATCTTCGCGAGTCCATACTTCATAAGAAGTTAGAAGAGGCCCTACAGATGAAGGTAGTGGAGACCCTTGAAGTCAAAAGAGTGGTTGAAGAATTAGTGAAGGAAGACATTAAGGAGGAATCTGATTTTGTCTTAGAGCAAGAGGAGGCCCAAAATGTGGAGATAGGAGAGACCCTTGAAGATGAAGGGATAGTTGAAAGGAGTTACCATGGAAAGAAAATCATCAAGGATGAGTACGATTTTATACTAAAACAACATTGATAAAGCAGTAATTATTGAAGAGGAAGAAGTGGTTGAAGACTTAGGAGATGCTGAACCTCCATGGGAAAGTCCAGTCATAGAACCTCCTTCCAAGACGTCTGAATTTGATGTTGAAGAGGGTGTACAACCTCCAAGGCATATCATGGCTAAAGACTTTGAAGAGGTTGATCAAGACATGGAGATTAAAGAAGAAGAAGCACAACCTCCCATGCCCTTGGTGGGTAATGAAGAAGATATTGAATTGGAAGAAAGCTACCAAGAGGAAGAGGTTGAAATTGAAGAATCTTACAAAGAGCTAGAAGTTATCAAGAAAGAGCACAAGGGAATGGAGCTTGAAATCACCTTGCCAAAGTTGTTGGAGACCTCTCCCCCAAAGCTATTACCATCCAATACAACATTCAAGTGGGTAAAATACTTATCCTTGACCTTTACTTTCCCGCTTGAATATGGGTTACTTGAGACAGATGGTCAACTTCGAGCTCTTTGTGGTTTTACGAGTAAGAGGGAGATGGCTAGTGGTAGGAATTGTCATGCAAGATTCAATATGGTGAAAGGCTCAAAGTTTAAATGCAAAGGTTAGTGTAAAGCACAACTAAATGGGTCTAGGAGGCTGTTTGGATGCCTTAGTGAGAATTTCGATTGCTTACCACCAGGATGGAATCATGATGATCAACTTGAAAACGGGTGTAGGATCAAGATTTGGGATTCGGGAATATATGAGGATCAAATTTGGGAGCTCAAAGCTTGTGAAGAACTCCATCAAAGCTTGAGAAATTTACTTGGTATTGATAGAGCTTATTGGAAGTCCAAGTATTGGTGGAAGTTTCAAGACGAGTTCAAGCACAAGCCACCATGACAAGGAGCTCACCAAATATCCAACTTAAGGACTTTAACTAAAAGTGCTAGGTGGGAGACAACCCACCATGGTATGATCGTTCAGTTTCAGTCTTAGCTTTATTTTACCTTATTCCATTTTTTATTTTGTTAATGAATCTTCCCATAACCTCTGCATATAACTGCATATAGCCTGCATTTGTATTTGCATTCTGCATAAAAAAAAAAAGAAGAGAGGCACGCGACGCGCCAGCGTCGCTAATGCGTCCGCATCATAGTGCATTAGAAACTAAGAAGAAGTGAAGCAGAGAGTCACGCGAAAGCATGGCTGGAGGCGTGCCTTAGGCACAAATATGCCCACGTGACCGCATCGCTGACGCGCTCACGTCGTTTGCGAAATAGCCTCCCCACGCGTCCGCGTCACCCACGCGAATGTGTGGCCCTAAAAATCGACGTAAAAGAGGTGTATGGGAGAGAGATATGATGGAGTGGGGCTGGAATGGTGCTGGATGCACAAGCCCTATCACGTGAACGCGTGCCCCACGCGTTCGCGTCGTTTTACAAAATGAGGCCATTCATGCGAACGCGTCACCCAGATTTTTGGCAAAACGCATTTAAAACAGAGAGTTGCGCGTACGCGAGGCTGCACTCGCGCCAATAGCACAAATCAGGCCACGCGATCGCGTGACCCACGCGTCCGCGTCACCTGAAAATTATCACGCACCACGCGATCGCGTGACCCACGCGTCCGCGTCACAAGCGACGCACAACTTATCCAAATCAGCCAAAGTATCTTATCTTTTCTTCGCAAATCTAAATCTTTTCTTTTCCCTTTTTAGTTCTTTCTTCTCTCTTCTTCCTTCTTTATTCTTTCTCACTTTTTACTTTCAGCCTCCTTATTTTTCACATCCATTATCAAGGTTCTTTTCTTTCTATCTTTATTTAATTTTTTTTCTCTACTTTTCCCATTATTTTTATTTATGTTTTCTTTTTCTTTTCACTTTCATTATCTATATTTTCTTTTTCTTTCTTTTTCTTTTCTTTTTATTCCTATAATTGGTGTTAGAAATTTAACTGGGTAATTATTTTCTTTTATATTTTTCTTGTGAATTATTGTGGTATTGTTTAACAATTAATATTACTTTTTAAAGGGTCGCTTGCATGTTCAATTTAATACTTTCCATAACATCTTTACCATGCATGCTATTTGTTTGTGAAAAAGCCCGTATGGCATTCCACATTATATTAAATTATTCTATTCTACTACTCTAAATGCCTATTATTTTTCACAAAACTCCTTTTATATTTTATTGATTAAATATAATTGTCAATACAAACAGGTTGTTAGTTTAAAAGAGTTGATAATCTAACTTGGACATTTAATACTTGATCTATGCTATTCATGCCTTTGCCAGCATGCCAATAAACATCTTGCATTTAATTGCCAACACATGCACTTGCTATATTTCCATTGATGAACTTTTCACATGTAGTCATGACCATGTGTTAACGACATCCTTCTTTACCGTGCATAGATTATCACTTATACCATCCTCTTCCTTGCTCTAACCCTTAAGTTTTAAAGTTACTTACTTTTTTCCTTTTTAGGATGGCCACCAAGAAGGGTAAAGAGAAAGCTGCTCCTAAAACACCAGCAAGGAGAGGAACCAAGAGACCGCCAACTAAGACGCCTCCATCTACAAGCATCAGTTGGAGCAACCTGTCCACTTGTACATCTTTGCATGCACCGAGGACGGTGCAATCTTTAAGTGTGGGGAGGTCGATACCGATCTCCATGGGTTAGTTATTTTCTTCTCAACACCAATATATTACTTTATTTGTTAGTTCATTGTTGTATTTGCATGTTTAATTGCATGTTTGTTTGATTTTATGCATTTAGTTACTACTTGGTTAAAGTAATACATTTCTTTTCAAGACTCTATTTTATAATATTTCACTAATTTAAATTGAAAAAAAAATTGTTAAAACTTGTTTGAAGATTGTAAATTGGAACATGAATTATAGCTAAAGAACACACAACCTGTGAGATTTGAGCTTAATTACATGGTTACATTATTTAACCATAATATTTTATTCTTGTGTGTTTCCTTCTCTATAATTGCAGACTTTACTTTGTTCCATTCTATATGTCCACTATTTAATGTATTTACATGCTTGCATATGATTGAGGCCATTACTTATTTTTGCTCACTTATCCCAAATAGCCTACCCTTTTATGTCACCCTTGTTAGCCACCTTGAGCCTTTTTATCCCCCTTGTTCTATATTTTATCACATCACTAGCCTTAAGCAGAAAAAAAAATTAAAAACCCCAATTGAATCTTTAGTTAGCTTAAGATAGTGTGTTAACTAAGTGTGGGAAAACTGTGGGTACTTGGGTTAATGAAAGTGTACAATGTTTAAATGATAAAATATTGAGAATTTGGGTACCTACTCATGTGAAACTAGAAAAATAAAAAATCCATGTGCATTGATATGTTATGGTTTGCTTTTATAAAAAAAAATAAAAA
>NC_029794.2:46739330-46751332 GCF_000816755.2 Arachis ipaensis
CCAACACAAATGAATAAATAAATAAATAAATAAGGGGACAAATTTATCCCAATGTTAAGTTAATAAAAAAATCAATGCATATGTGATAAAATTAAAGAAAAGTTGATACATGAGTATGATATGCAAAAATGGAAATTTTGGGTAGCTAGGCATGATTTTAGAAGTACATAGAGTGTGTGTATAGGTGAAGAGCTTAGGTTAATAAAAGATTCATATTATAACTCACTTGGTCATACATATATCCTCACCCTTACCTTAGCCCCATTACAACCCTAAAAAGACCTCATGATGTTTGTGTTGGTACATTAAATTTTTGTTGATTGGTTAGATGAAGAACAAAGTTTAGAAAGCATGACTAGAGAAGAGTAGAGTGAATTAACCCTAGACACTTGAGACATTAGAGTGCATATACACTACCAGTGAGGGTTCAATGCTTGATTCTATGTTCCCTACTTTTCATGAGCTGTCTTCTTATAAGTTTACTTGTACTTTATTTTGTGATTTGAATTAGTGGAATCCAATTTATGTGTCTTAGAGAAATTGTTTACTTTTAACCAAGTAGGAAAAAGCATTCTGCATGTAGTTGCATTCATATAGATAGGATGCATTTCATACATTCTACCATTCATCTTCACTCTTTTATAGCTTCTCTTGAGCTTAGCATGAGGACATGCTAATGTTTATGTGTTGGAAGGTTGATAAACCACTATTTCATGGTTTATCTTGTACTCAATTGAGTGGTTTTTATCAACTCTTTACCCACTTATTCATATGATTTGCATGAGTTTACATTTTTCCTTCCTGATTTTGTGCTATAATTGAAAACATGATTCTTTGGCCTTAAATTTCCTATGTTTAATCCTCTCTTTTTGCCATTCAATGCCGTGATATGTTTGTTAAGTGATTTCAGGATTTATAAGGCAGGAATGACTTAGAGGATGGAAAGGAAGCATGCAAAAATGGAAGGAATACAAGAAGTTGAAGAAATTGCTAAGCTGTCCAGCCTGACCTCTTCGCACTCAAACGGTCATTACATGAGCTACAGAGGTCCAAATGAGGCAATTTCAGTTGCATTGGAAAGCTAACATCCAGGGTTTCAAAATGATATATAATTTACCATAGTGGCCATACAGCTAGGCAACGCGCACACGTGATTCATGCTCATGCGTCGCAGTGACAAAAAACCAGCGTGGCAGATTTCGCAACCAGCGAATTCTAGGCTGTTTTTGGCCCAGTTCTCGGCCCAGAAAACACAGATTAGAGGCTATAAAGTGGGGGAATCCATTCATTCATTGATACAACTTTCATACTCATAATTTTAGGTTTTAGATGTAGTTTCTAGAGAGAGAGGCTCTCTCATCTCTCTTAGGATTTAGGATTAGGATTTCTCTTAGATTTAGGATTAGGATTCCTTCATTTTCTTCATTCCAGGTTCAATGTTCCTTTAATTTAATTTTTCTTCTACTTTTATTTATTCTATTACTTTAATTGTTATTTATCTTTCCAAATTGGTTTATGAACTTTCTCATGTTAGAATTGATTTCTTTATTTAATATAATTCGAGGTATTTCAGATTTATGATTGCTTTCTTTAATTTATGATATAAATAATTTGGATTTTTCCCCTCTTGACTTTGGTTGAGTAATTGGTGACACTTGAGTTATCAAACTCAGCTGTTGATTAATATTTGAAACTTGCTGGTTGATTTGGATCCCTCTAAAGCTAGTCTTTCCTTAGGAGTTGACTAGGACTTGAGGAATCAAGTTGATTGGTCCACTTGACTTTCCTTTATTTAGTAAGGGTTAACTAAGTGGGAGCAATAAACAATTATCATCACACCTAATAAGGATAACTAGGATGGGATTTCCAGTTCTCATACCTTGCCAAGAGTTTTTCTAGTAATTAATTTACTTTATTGCTAATTTATTCTCCTTGTTCCCTATTTCAAAAACCCAAAAAATATACAATTTTATAACTAATAATAAATCATACTTCCCTGCAATTTCTTGAGAGATGACCCGAGGTTTAAATACTTCGGTTATAAATTTTATTGGGTTTGTTACTTGTGACAACCAAACTTTTGTACGAAAGGATTCTCTGTTGGTTTAGAAACTATACTTACAATGCGATTATTCTTATAAAATTCTTTACTGGCAAGAATCAGTTCGTCAGCTCGCTCTATCAATGAGAGGGAATTTAGCTACTCATAACTCAAGAGAAAAGTAAAAAGTGATGGAAAGTGCATCTAACTATTGCTTCCACTAATAGCTCAACTGCTTAACCCCCTTTCTTCAGTACTTCCAAGGGGTATATATACTACTCCCAGCAATATCAAATAAAGAAAAATACAAAAGTGAAAGTAAAATTACATTTTTGAGGGAAAAAGAAACTCAATAAGCGTGATCTCACAGCTGGCGTGTGATTGGCGCTTCAGTGGCGCGCCACGCCTTGCTCTGATTCTGCCTTGGCGTGCCACGTCCAATCCTCAAGTGGCACGCCTCCCTCCATTGATCACCTTGGTGTGCCACGCCTTCGAGCCCAAGTGGCACTCCCAGGCCATTTTAAAGCCTTGGGTAGCCTGGCGTGCCATGCCTTCGAGCCCAAGTGGCACGCCCAGATTCTAGCATGCCACGCCCTTGTTGTGTGCTTGATATATCTTTCTGGAAAGTTGAACTAGCGTGGCACGCCCAAGGTCTGGCATGCCACGCCCTTGTTATGCTTGACTCCTTAGCTTGGCGTGCCATGCCCAGAACTCAAGTGGCACGCCCAGGTCTTCCTTTGCTTGGTTGATGATGATGGCGTGCCATGCCTGAGACTTAAGTGGCATGCCTGGTTGGAGCTTGGTAGCTGGCGTGCCACGCCTTCGACACCAAGTGGCACGCCCATCATTTGCCTTGGTTCCAGTAGCTGGCGTGCCACGCCCAACATTCAAGTGGCATGCCCAGGTGGGAATCTCGAGCTGGCGTGCCACGCCTTCGACACCAAGTGGCACGCCCAGCCTTTTCTTTGCCCTTCTTTGTACCTTGGCGTGCCACGCCCTGGTGCTCAAGTGATGGTGGAAGCTTGGCATGTCATGCCTTCGATCTCACGTGGCACGCCCAGCCTTTTTAGCCTTCAACCTCTTCTCTGGAATTTTGTACTAGCGTGCCACGCCATACTGCTCAAGTGGCACGCCCATTCATTTGTGGCCCTCCTAGCTTGGCGTGCCACGCCTGGCTCCTCAAGTGGCACACCCAAGTGGTTTTTAAAGCTGGCGTGCCATGCCTTCGATACCAAGTGGCATGCCCATGGCTTAATTAGGTGGGTTTGGCGTGCCACGCCCCTTTAGTAGCCTTCATTTTTGCTCTCTGGAAGGTTGTACTGGCGTGCCACGCCCAGCTTTTGGCGTGCCATGCCAGTGCAATATTGTGGCGTTTGCTTTAAGTGGCACGCCCGTTTCACACGCCCAGCTTGTTTTGTTGTTTTCTTCCCCTTTTTGATGTATTTTTCACCTGAAATTCAGCACAAACTCATTTCAAAGTAATGTACTATAATGTTCATCAACTAATGCATGAATTGCAATGATCTAATGAGATTATGCCCTTTTATGGTCCTTTTTATACAAGAAGAAAGGGTATATGATGCAAGTCATCACAACACCAAACTTAAGCTTTGCTTGTCCCAAGCAAATTAGTGTGAGTAGCCCTTTTATGATTTGGGACTTTGACCTTGAATAGATGGAAACCTGACTAAGAGTAGGACTAAGTGCTTAACACATGCATGAATAATTTTGTTTCAATGTCACAAAGATTCCTAGATCCTTGAGGGTTCCTTTAAGTTTAAGCTTTAGGGGTCCTTTTTATTGATTGTCACCTTGAAGTAGTAAGAGTCATTTCATTTTCTTTTTGGTTGTTCTTTCTTTTCTATTTATTGACCACGACTCTAAGTGTTTTGTCTCAAGACAACCCTTTAGTTAGGCTTTTAATTAGCACTCCCAAACCAGTTGGCTTTAGGGTACTAGGTGTTGAAACACCCCTAAGAATGTACTTGCCCAGGTCTCTTCTTGACACATCTTCACCACAAGCATCTACTAAGTTTTCTACTCTTTTAAGCTTTTTAATGTTTCTTTTCATTCCTAGTAGTTGATGCTCATAGCCTTAGGTCTTTATTACTCACTACTTCTTGGTTCTATAGATATTCAAGGAACACCCCTTTGGTGTACCTCTCCTTGCAATTGTTCCCAATTGAATCCCTCTGGAAATGGTTGGTATTGCTGATATGGTGGTGGTTGGAGTGCTAGAAAAGGTGGTTGCTCTTCTGCCTCTTTTTTTTCTTACTGTTGTTCCACATGTGGCCCGTGGGCATGAGCTCTATGCTCTCTGGCCCTCTGAAGCGGATTGACAGCTACCACTTTGGCAATATTTTTGGCAGTTATGGGCTTTTCTTGATCCACTAGCACTTCATCAATTATCCTCTCCACCCCTGCTTTATCACACAGCATTTAATGATGCTGGGGAATGCCAACCTTGAGCTATCCTTGGTGCTTTTCAGAATTTTGTTGATGTTGTTGGCAATCAATTTCCCAACATTGACATTCTCACCTTTCATGATGCTGTATATGAGCACAGCTCTTTCTTTGGTCACCTCTGAAGTGTTGGATGTAGGGATTAGGGACCTCCTCACAAAATCCAGCCACCTTCTAGCTTGGGGCTCAAGTCTCTTCTTCTCAGCTGGTTGGGCCTCCCATCCTTGTCGTTTATCTACTTCACATTCAACAAACATATTTCATTTAGGATTTCATCAAATCCTGGGTCTTGTTACTTCATTCTCTCCTCATAGCTCCGGGTGGAAGTTGTCTGTTTCACCATCAGCGTCCTCTCTATGTTAGTGGGGCTGTAATCAATGGACTTCCCCCTTGCATAGCTAAGATAGCCATAGGGTTGTCCTAGCTAAGGCACGGCATTAGCATAGAATTCTCTCACCAAGCTTTCTACCACCTTCCTTGGAGGGTTGCACAAGAGTTCCTAGCCTCTATTATTTATCTCCCTGTTGATCTCAGGGTGCTCATTCCTCCCTAGTTGGAAACCGACCTCTGGGATGATCCCCCTCTCACTCACCCAACCATAAAACTGGTTTTGGTTGAATAAGGAGAGAAACTTGTACTCATTGAATCCTGAACTTGAGGATCTAGAGGTTGGTTCCTTAGTCTTTCTTTTTTTGATGATGCTGAAGTTTTTGGTAGTGCCATTGGATTGAGGGAGTGTGTTTAAAAGTTTGAAGAAGGTTGGGGAAGGTTGCAAGAGAGAGCAAGAAAAACAAAGTTTTTCTCCAACACCAAACTTGGAGCTTGATCATCCCGATCAAGAAAAAGGTAGGGAAGTAGTGAAAGAAAGGTGAAGGGAGAAGAAAGGAGATGAAAAGAAGGAAGGCTTTGTGGAGTCTTTTCGTCTGTGAGTTGGGGTTTGAAGTGTGAGGAGAGGTGGGAAAAGTGGAGGGGGGTTTTATAGGTGTGTAAAGTGGGGTTCGTATGGTGGGAAGTAAGGGAATTCAATGTTTTCCCACTTGGGGAGTGGCGCCTATCGTGGGGAGAGACGCCAATCCTTATCCCACTTTGCTTCCTGCATGTTTTGAGTTCCAAAGTGCAAGTACACTTTGACCTCCTTGCTTTATGCGCTATCCATCATGTGGGCCCCATTTTCTCTCCTGAAAATAAAAATGAAACCCCTTTAGTAATGACAAAAGAATCCTCCACATTCCTCTTTAATATGGGTGAATGAATTTGCAACTGATAGGTGTCCTCTGGGACACCAAACTTAATCTCATTACATCATAATAAATTGGGTTCATTATAGGGTGTTTAATGTGTTCATAAAGGTATAATAATTCCAATCTTTTCATCTACTTTTGATTTCATCCCCTTTTTAAACACAATTAAACCACGTTTATGCTCTCCCCAATATATTAAATGCTTTCAGATTGAGTAGTATTGGGCTTGTTAGATGGTGGTATTTCGTGTGGTGGTGGCCACACCAAACTTAATCTCTGGGCTTACCTTTAATCCTAATTTGCTCAAAGGTATTAAGCCTAGATTAAGTAAGTTCGTGGCTACACCAAACTTAATCTCTGGGCTTACCTTTAGATATGATTTGTTTAAAGGTGGTAAGCCTAGATTAAGTAAATTGGTGGCCACACCAAACTTAGCTTTTTAGCTAGTTCTCAGCCCAATAGCTCATCATTGTCAAGTATATTCATCAAATTACATTTCTAACTAAAAGAAAACAGAATATAAGAGCCTTCTAACTACCAAAACAGAAAAACGGAATTCTTAATCCACTATCTACAATCTACTTCTAGAAGGCAAGAAAACATGAATTATCAATTGAAACTCAAACTATCTAACTTGACAAATTTTAACTACTTCCAAAAAAAAGCAATAAATCAAAGGATATAAAGTGTTGGGGTGCCTCCCAACTAGCACTTATTTATCGTCACTAGCTTGACGTTCTTCTTTTGTTAGCTGAGGTTGTAGCTCACTCTCTTCTCATCCAGTGAGTTCCCTAGGTAATGCTTGAGTCTATGGCCATTCACAGTGAAAGTTCTTTGTGTCTTGTCCTCTATGAGTTCTACATGGCCATAAGGGGACACCTTGAGTATGGTGAAGGGTCCTGACCATCGAGACTTAAGCTTCCCAGGGAAGAACTTGAGTCTTGAATTATAGAGCAACACCCTTTGCCCTTTAGTGAACTCCCTCCTTGCTATCTTCTGATCATGCCACCTTTTTGCATTCTCTTTGTAGATCCTTGCACTCTCATATGCCTCATTCCTAAACTCCTCCAACTCATTCAGTTGCATAAGCCTCTTTTCTCCAGCAGCTTGCTCATCAAAATTTAACATTTTCAGAGCCCAGAATGCTCTGTGTTCAAGCTCAACTGGTAAGTGACAAGCCTTACCAAACACCAATTGGTATGGAGACATCCCAATAGGTATTTTGAAGGCTGTCCTGTAGGCCCACAATACATCATCCAGCTTATTAGACCAATCCTTTCTTGAGCTTCCAACAGTTTTTTCAAGAATTCTTGTAAGCTCTCTGTTTGAAATCTCTACTTGTGCGTTGGTCAGTGGGTGGTATGGAGTTGCCACCTTGTGTTTGACTCCATACTTAGAGAGGAGTGCTTCAAGTTGCCTATTGCAGAAGTGTGTCCCTCCATCACTGATGAGGGCTCTAGGCACTCCAAATCTGCTAAAGATGTGCTTCCTTAAAAAGCTCATTACAACCTTGTTGTCATTTGTTGGAGTAGCAATGGCTTCTACCCATTTCGACACATAATCTACAACCACCAATATATAGCTGTTTGAGTAGGAGAATGGGAAAGGCCCCATGAAATCAATTTCCCACACATCAAACAGTTCTAGCTCCATTATGAACCTCTGTGGCATCTCATTTCTCTTGGGTAGATTGCCAGCCCTTTGGCATTCATCACATCATGTCACCAAATCCTTTGCATCTTTGAAGATGGATGGCCAATAGAACCCACATTATAGCACCTTGGCTGCAGTTCTTTCCCCACTAAAGTGGCCTCCATATGTAGATCTATGACACTGCCGAAGCACTTCTTGTCCTTCTTCATGGGATATGTACCTTTTCAAAATTCTATCAGCATACTTTTTGAACAAATAGGCTCATCCCAGATGTAGTGTTTAGCATATTTGATTAGCTTCTTCCTTATATGCTTGTTGATTATAGTTGGTAGTTCCCCAATAGCCTTGAAATTGGCTATGTCTGCAAACCAAGGGGCCTCTTGAATCACCATCAACTGCTCATCAGGAAAACTTTCATTCATTGTAACTTGGTGCGCCCCATCTTCTTCTTGTGGTACTCTTGAGAGGTGGTCAGCCACCTTGTTTTCTGCTCCACTCCTATCTTTAATTTTGATATCATACTCTTGGAGTAACAAAATCCATCTTATTAGTCTGGGCTTGGACTCTTGTTTGGTGAGTAAGTATTTGAGTACTGCATGATCAGTGAATACAATTACTTTAGAGCCAATAAGATATGATCTAAATTTATCAAAAGCAAAGACAATGGCAAGTAGTTCCTTCTCTGTAGTGGTATAGTTCCTTTTATTCTCATTAAGAACCTTGCTAGCGTAATAAATGACATGCACCAATTTTGTCCTTCCTCTGTCCTAAAACAGCATCCACGGCAAAATCTAATGCATCACACATCAGCTCGAAAGGTAAATCCTAGCAAGGTTGAGCTATAATAGGCGCAGAGGAGAGTTTACTCTTAAGTTCCTTAAAAGCTATCATACATTCATCATCAAAAACAAAAGGTACATTAGAGACAAGTAGGTTGCTCAAAGGTTTGGCAACCTTGGAGAAGTCTCTAATGAACCTCCTGTAGAAGCCAGCATGTCCTAGAAAGCTTCTAACTGCCTTGACATTGCAAGGTGGGGGTAACTTTTCAATCACCTCCACCTTAGCCTTGTCCACCTCTATGCCCCTTTTTGAGATCTTGTGACCAAGGACCACCCCTTCTGTAACCATGAAATGGAATTTCTCCTAGTTCAAAACAAGGTTGGTCTCTTGGCATCTCTTTAGCACCAAGGCTAAGTGGTGCAAGCAATTAGAATATGAGTTACCAAATACAGAAAAGTCATCCATAAATACCTCAATGAATCTTTCAATCATGTCTGAAAATATGGAGAGCATGCACCTTTGGAATGTTGCAGGTGCATTGCACAATCCAAAGGGTATTCTCCTATAAGCAAAGACACCATATGGACAAGTAAATGAAGTTTTTTCCTGTTCCTTAGGGTCTACAACAATTTGGTTGTAGCCTGAATAACCATCCAGGAAGTAATAATACTCATGTCCTGCCAATCTCTCGAGCATCTGATCCATGAAGGGTAAGGGGAAATGATCCTTCCTGGTGGCTTCATTAAGCTTCCTATAGTCAATGCACATGCGCCACCCGGTCACCGTTCTTGTAGGTATCAGCTCATTCTTCTCATTTGGTACAACAGTGACCGCTCCTTTCTTTGGGACTACTTGCACAGGGCTTACCCAAGGGCTGTCTGAGATGGGGTAGATCACCCCTACTTGCCACAACTTTAGTACTTCTTTTTGGACCACTTCATTCATGGTTGGATTCAGCCTTCTTTGTTCCTGTCTTGAGGGCTTAGCACCTTCTTCAAATAGTATCTTGTGCATGCACATTAAAGGGCTGATTCTTTTTAAGTCTGCAAGTGTCCAGCCTATGGCATCCTTGTGCTATTTCAGCACTTGGATAAGTCCTTCTTCCTGCTCCTCACTCAAGCTTGAATTAATGATCAATGGGTAAGTGTTGTTGTCACCCAAATATGCATATTTCAAGCTTGGTGGCAAGGTCTTCAGCTCGAGTTTTGGTGCCTCTAATTCCTTGCTGTTTTTGGGGTTCAACATGATTGAATTCTCCATGGTTCCTTGTGGTAGTTCTCCACTTGATGCTTACTGTTCTAACTCAATAGTTCCTTCACATTTTTCTTCTTCCAAAACTCCTTGAACTATCTGTTCTATGGTGTCTACCATCATGCATTCTCCTATGGATTCTTTGGGGTAACTCATTGCCTTAAAGACATTGAAGACCATCTTCTCTTCATGTAATCTCAAGACTAATTCCCTTTTTTGTACATCAATGATGGCTCCAGCAGTAGCTAGGAATGGCCTTCCTAGAATGATTGATGTGTTAGCCTCTTCTTCTATATCCAACATAATAAAGTCAGCTGGGAAAATGAATTCTCCCACTTTCACCAACAAGTCTTCCACTACTCCATGTGGGAACTTGAAGGTTCTGTCAGCTAATTGGAGTGCCATTATTGTTGGCTTGGCTTCCTCAATCTTCATCCTCTTCATCATGGTTAGGGACATGAGATTGATGCTAGCTCCTAGGTCACACAAGGCCTTCTCAATGTTGATATCCCCTATGATGTAGGGGATTTGGAAACTCCCTGTGTCTTTCATTTTCTGGTGTAGCTTCCTTTGTATTATGGCACTACACTCCTTAGTTAGCACTATGGTCTCTTTTTCTCCCCAGTTTTTCTTTCTTATCATGAGCTCCTTCAGAAATTTGGCATAGAGTGGCATTTGCTCCAATGCCTCAGCAAATGGTATGTTGATTTGGAGCTTCTTAAAGATCTCTAAAAATCTAGAGAACTGGCCATCCTTTCCATCTTTCCTAAGCCTTTGTAGATATGGTGCCTTTGGCACATAAGGCTTCAAGAGTGGCTTTGGTGATGATGGGGTAGGGGTCTCCTCTTCATTCTTATTTTCAGGCTTTTCTGCAGCTCCTTTTTGTTGGTTGCTCTGGCTTGGGGTTGCTTCTTCCACCACCTTTCCGCTTCTCAGTGTGATGGCTTTGTATTCCCCTCTTGGGTTAGCCATAGTATCACTGGGAAATGTATGTGTGGACATAGGAATCTGCTTGGATAGAATCCCCACTTGCGCTTCCAATTTTGAAATGGCTGTACCTTGATTCTTCAGATTTGATTTGTACTCTTCTTGGTTGGCATCTATCCTCTTGTCAGCTTGCGTTTGTCTCTCCAAAAGAGTGGAAATAGCTCCTGTCAATTGTGATGATAGCTGTGCTATTGCAACTTCTACTCTCTCAAAGTTGCTCTTGATCTCACATGGTTGCATGGTTGAGGTTGATGTGTCTTGATGGTGGTTGTTGTGTATTTGTTGAGTGGAATGATATGATGTGTTTTGTGTATTGTGGTAGGGTCTGTTATTGTTATTGTTTGATTGATGGTTGGGGTTTGATGCATAGAAACTTGTCTCTCAACAGATTTCCCTCGGCAAGTATACCGAATTGTCGTCAAGTAAAAACTCACAATAGAGTGAGGTCGAATCCCACAGGCATTGATTGGTCAAGCAACTTTAATTAGAGGAATGTTCTAGTTGAGCTAAGTAGAATTTGTTTTAAGAATTGCAGGAAATTAAATGGCGGGAAAGTAAATGGCAGAAAATGTAAATGCTGGAAATAAAGAGCTGAATATAAATGACGGAAAATAAATTGCAGAATCTTAAATGGGGAATGGGGAATTTAGCATGAAAGTAAATGGCAGAAAGTAAAGAGAATGGGTAAGATCAGAAATGGGGGATTCATTAGGCTTAGGAGATGTTACATTCTCCGGATCAAGTTCATTTTCATCTCTTCCTCAATCAATGCATTCATTGATCTCCTTGGCAATCTTAAGTGATTGAACTCCAATTCCTTGGTAATTCAATCTCTCAAATCTTGATCAATAGCCAATTCCTTGGTCTAATTGTTCATGAGAAGAGATGAAGTATGGTCATTGATTGTACCACATGTATTTCCAAATTAAAGTATTGGGAGAATTATATGTCACCATATCCGTCCAACCCCCAATTTGGTCCAACATGAGAAAGCATTTCTAGCATGATCCCTTCATTCCTCTTCCAAGGTTCCGAAGAGATCCAAGTATGAATAGCTTCTTTTCCAAGACAACTACCCAATTGTATGAATAGTTTCTAACAAAGATGGAGAATGCATTCTGAAAGTAAAACTAGAAGTTACAGAGAAAGTAAAATTATACAGAGAGTGGTCCTCTCATTCCAAAAAGCTTCTCTCTAGTTCAAAACTACTCCTATTTATACTACTCTTTTGATCTTCTAGTTGGCTCTTCAAGTCTTGGATATGGGCCTTTGGATCTTGAGTTGAAGCAGTTATCATCTTTAGTGGGCTCAGCTTCACTTGCAGAGAAAGTGTGCAGTAGGCATGGACTTTAGCTTAGGGCGTTAGTGGTGTTAACGTTAAGTAAAAATGTGGGGTCGAGAATGTTAGTGACAATCACCTTTTTCACTAACGTTCCTAACCCAAAATGGTCCACGTTAACTTCAACTTTAGTGGCACTAACGTGACCACTAACGTTGCTTCTTGGCCCTTCATAAACGTTACTGGGGTTTACCTTTCCCAATAACGTTAAGAATACCCCTTTCTCCCTACGTTAGAGTTCACGTTA
>NC_029794.2:46751375-46758471 GCF_000816755.2 Arachis ipaensis
ACCACGTTAATGTAGTTAACGTGGTAATTAACGTGGGCTATGATGGCTTCGAAGACGTTATTGGCGATCACTTTTCTCATTAACTTTGCAAGCTAGCTCCCATTCCACGTTAGTGGTCACGTTAGTTAGACTAACGTGCCTACTAACGTGGCTTTTCCTTGCTTCCTTTGTCCTGAAATCAAGCAAATAAAGTGCATCAAAGCTCTAATCCAAGTTATGAGTCATGCATCATCCTTTTTGTCATTAAATTCATGCATAATTCTCATGAAATCATATAAAATTCACAATGTTTGCTTGAATCAAGATGTAAGTGAAATTCTACCCAAAACTTGCTTATTTCCTAAGAAAATGCATGAAACTACCCTAAAACAGTAAAGAAAAGGTCAGTAAAACTGGCCGAAATGCCCTGGCATCACAACACCAAACTTAAAGCTTGCTTGTCCCTAAGCAAGTACTGAAACATGAGAATGATGAATGAAATGACAAGAGGAATGAATCATTATTGTGGAAGTCATGTCCTTGGCTTTATGGGGTTTTATGCATAGCAACTTAGGTTCATTCCTTTACTGGCTTTCAGACCTTTATCATACCCTAGAATACTCATTTGATTGCACCCTTTGAGACTTTTATTTATTGATCCCTTTTGTCTTTTCAAGGTTTATTGCATCCTTAGGCTAAGTGCTCTGTGAGGGGACGACTCTTTAAAATAAGCTTTCAGCCAACACTCCCGAACTAGTTGGTTCAAGGTGCTAGGTGTTGAAACACCCCTAAGGACTTACTCCCTCAAGTCTCTCTCCCCCATACATGCACACCACAAGCACATGGTTTGTTATTTTCTTTCCTTGAGGCCTTGGTGTCCAGCACCTCTTTGGGTTACTAAATGTTCTGTAGTAAGTTTGCTCTTGATAGTGGATTTTCAGTTGATAATCCCGGGTTAGTTAACCTAAGTTACCAAGTGATGAAGCACTCCTAAGAACTTATTCATCCAAGCAGATCCTTGGTATAAGAGCACCACAGACACATCCCTCAAGATTCAAGCCCTTGGTGCCTAGCCTTATTTCTTATTACTTTTCTTTCTTTTTCAACTCTTATTGTTCTTTTTCTTTTTCTTATTTGGATCTTGTTATTTAGCTAGTCTCATGGGGTGTGTTTCAAGCATATGACTTCAAGACAGATAGTTGCCTTCCTACCTTGTTGGTGAACCAACTTAGCTAAGTGATTACTACACCACAAGCTTAAGAACCTACTCCACAATTGATCATCACTCTGGTCTTTCATAACATCTCTTTTTATTTGACTTATGGGACAAGCATACAAGTGAGCAAGGTGAAAATGAAGACAGGTTACTTGGACCAGCACACATATGACAAAGGCAATGAAAGCAAATATTAAATTCTAGTGATTTAAGCTAAAGAGTAACTATTAATCAGGGGCACATTCAGACTTCCAATTTTTTTAACATCTCCAAGCATATGGGATCAAGTAGCAATACAACCTTTTGGTGGTGCCTTCTGGTTATCTCTTTGTTGTCATCATCCATAGCTTCTGTGTCCTTCTTTGCCTCCTTGGATGGTGGTGCACTGTTTTTCTAGAAGGTTGATTGAATTCCTGCAAAGTTATTGGAAGTTGCTTGTTTCCCAAGCACTTGAGGAATAGTTAGCTTGCATGTATGCTTGTAAATTTCTGGACTTAATTTGGTGTGTGAACACCAAACTTAGTTCATTGCCTAATGCAGAACCTCATGTGCTTTTATTGATAAAACAACTATAAAATAGAAACTAAACTATTGTTAAGCGATTTTCCTGATTGGTTGGGGCTAGCAACTTGCCATTGAAGAGGTGTAATGTGATTCTAACTGAAATCTTTGGTGGAACACCAAACTTAGAATTACACATTAACTCTTGGATTGGTTTGGTGTGCAACACCAAACTTGGCTCCTCACAATACGAGGGAAACTGCTTATATCCTTTATTGAGATGATCATGAAAAGGAAACTACCTTAGGTTGGGTTGCCTCCCAATGAAGCGCTCTTTTAGCATCGCTAGCTCGACGATTTCTCCATCAGTTGAGATGATATTTCATTTTGGGGCTTTCCCCATGTTGCCCATGTAGTGCTTGAGCCTTTGTCCGTTCACAGTGAACGTCCTCTTTGAACTTTCCTCCATGATTTCTATGTGTCCATACGGCGAGACCTTTGTGACAAGAAAGGGTCCTGACCACCTTGATTTGAGTTTCCCAGGGAAAAGTCTTAATTTGGAATTGTAAAGGAGCACTTGCTATCCTTTTTCGAAGCTTCTGGGTGCCAGATGGAGGTCGTGCCTTCTCTTTGCCTTTTCTTTATAAATCTTGGCATTTTCATAGGCTTGAGATCTGAACTCCTCCATTTCCTGCAGCTGCAAGACCCTCTTTTCACCAGCACCAATGCTATCAAAGTTTAGTAGCTTGAGAGCCCAGAGGGCTTTGTGTTCTAGCTCCAATGGTAAATGACAAGCTTTTCCATACACCAGTTGATATGGGGACATCCCGATTGGTGTTTTGAATGCCGTTCTATATGCCCAAAGAGCATCATCCAGCTTCTTCGACCAATCCTTTCTTGATGCTCCTACAGTCTTTTCCAGAATCCTTTTTAGCTCTCTGTTAGATATCTCAGTTTGCCCACTTGTTTGGGGGTGGTAAGGCGTGGCAATCTTATGTTTCACTCCGTATCGTAGGAGGAGCGCTTCTAGTGGTCTGTTACAAAAATGGCTCTCTCCATCACTGATGAGTGCTCGGGAGACTCCGAACCGGCTAAAGATGTTCTTTCTGAGGAAGTTCATGACTACCTTGTTGTCATTCGTTGGGGTTGCAATAGCCTCTACCCACTTGGAAACATAATCCACTGCTACCAAGATGTACTTGTTTGCATATGAGGTTGGGAATGGTCCCATGATATCGATTCCCCACACATCAAACAGTTCCAGTTCTAAGATGAAATTCTGTGGCATCTCATTTCTTTTGGGTAAGTTTCCAGCTCTTTGACATTCATTGCAGTTCTTTACTAGTTCTTTGGCATCCTTGAAAAGGGTGGGCCAAAAGAATCCGCTTTGTAATACCTTGGTTGCAGTTCTATCCCCTCCAAAATGGCCTCCATAGCACGAGCCGTGGCAGTTCCACAAGACCTCTCGTCCCTCTTCTTCCGAAACACATCTTCTCAGGATTCCATCTGAACACTTCTTGAAGAGGTATGGTTCATCCCAAACAAAATACTTTGCGTCATTGATGAGCTTTCTCTTTTGATGTTTGTTGATCTCTGGAGGTAAAGCCCCAGTTGCCTTGAAATTGACAATGTTTGCAAACCAGGGTGCTTTGTGAACCATCATTAACTGCTCATCTGGGAAACATTCATTTACACTTGTATCATGTGTTCCACCTTTGTCATGAGGGATCCTGGATAGGTGATCGGCTACCTTGTTCTCCACTCTTTTCTTGTCTCTAATCTCAATATTGAATTCCTGCAACAATAAGATCCACCTTATCAGTCTTGGTTTTGACTCCTGCTTGGAAAACAAGTATTTAAGTGCTGTGTGGTCTGTGAAAACAATCACTTTGGCACCAATGAGGTATGATCTAAACTTGTCAAATGCAAAAACTATTGCCAGCAACTCCTTTTCAGTGGTGGTGTAATTTCTTTGAGTGTCATTAAGGACTTTACTGGCATAGTATATTACATGGACTAAGTTATCTTTCCTCTGCCCTAACACTGTCCCTACTGCAAAATCAAATGCATCACACATCAGTTCAAATGGTAAGTTCCAATCAGGTGGGGAAATGATAGGGGCAGAGGACAGCCTCTTTTTCAAGTTTTCGAATGCTAGCATGCATTTTTCATCAAAGACAAATGGTGCATCAGATACAAGGAGATTGCTTAAGGGCTTGGCTATCTTTGAAAAATCTTTAATAAACCTTCTGTAAAAGCCGGAATGCCCTAAAAAACTCCTAATTGCCTTGACATCACTTGGTGGGGGTAATTTTTCAATGACTTCCACCTTAGCTCTATTTACCTCAATGCCTTGGTTAGAAACCTTATGGCCAAGAACTATTCCCCCTGTCACCATAAAGTGACATTTCTCCCAGTTCAAGACCAAGTTGGTCTCTTGACATCTTTTAAATACCAGGGCCAAGTGATTTAGGCAATTAGTGAAGGAATCTCCGAATACCGAAAAGTCATCCATAAAGACTTCAATGAATTTTTCTATCATATCTGAGAAAATGGAGAGCATTCAGCGTTGGAAAGTTGCAGGTGCATTACATAGCACAAATGGCATGCGCCTGTAGGCAAACACTCCATATGGGCAAGTGAATGAGGTTTTCTCTTGGTCTCTCGGATCAACCACTATTTGGTTATATCCTGAATAACCATCGAGAAAACAGTAATATGCGTGTCCTGCAAGTCTTTCCAGCGGCTGATCCATGAAAGGAAGGGGGAAATGATCTTTTCTTGTAGCTTCATTGAGTTTTCTGTAGTCTATGCACATCCGCCATCCTGTGACAGTCCTTGTAGAGATTAGTTCGTTCTTCTCATTGGGGACTACAGTGATTCCTCCCTTTTTTGGGACAACTTGCACGGGGCTGACCCATGGGCTGTCGAAGATCGGGTAGATTACCCCTCCCTGCCATAACTTCATAATTTCTTTCTGTACCACTTCCTTCATGACTGGATTCAGCCTCCTTTGGGGTTGAATGGATGGTTTGGCATCATCTTCCAACAGTATCTTATGCATGCATATGGCCGAACTGATTCCTTTCAGGTCAGCGAGGGTCCATCCAATGGCATCCTTATGCTTTCGCAATACTTGGAGTAATTCATCCTCTTGATCTCGGCTGAGGGATGAGTTTATGATCACTGTGTAACTTTCACTCTCTCCTAAGTATGCATATTTAAGAGTGGGTGGCAGAGCTTTGAGTTCAAGTTTGGGTGCTCCTATCTTTTCATTCTCTTCCTTTGATGCACCCTGTATATGAATCTCTGCTGTTGCAGCCTCTTCGCTAGATGTTGATTCCTCCTCTGTTAACCCGTCAAGTTCTTCTTCTTCAAAAATCTCCTGTACTGCATCTTCCAGTGAATCCAACCTCATACATTCTCCCAATGGTTCTGGTGGGTAACTCATGGCCTTGAACACATTGAATGTCATCTTTTTATTGTGTAATCTCAGGGTGAGTTCACCTTTTTGAACGTCAATGACAGCTCCAGCAGTGGCTAAGAAAGGTCTACCCAGGATGATGGAGGCTTTGGCTTCCTCCTACATGTCCAGCACTACAAAGTCTGCTGGAAAGATGAAATCTCCTACCTTTACCAGCAAATCTTCTACTATGCCATGAGGAAACTTGAATGATCGGTCTGCCAGTTGTAGGGCCATTTTTGTTGGCTTAGCCTCCTCAATCCTCAATTTTCTCATCATAGCTACTGACATCAGATTTATGCTGGCTCCTAAGTCACACAGAGCCTTTTCCACTATGATTTCCCCTATAATGCAAGGGATCTGGAAACTCCCAGGGTCCTTCAATTTCTGGGGTAGTTTGTGCTGAATGATGGCACTACATTCTTCGGTTAGTATCACGGTCTCATTGCTCTTCCAGCTTCTCTTCTTAGTCATTAATTCCTTTAAAAACTTGGCATAGAGCGGCATTTGCTCTATTGCTTCAGCAAAGGGTATGTTGATTTATAGTTTCTTGAAGATTTCCAAAAATCTTAAGAACTGGTTGTCGTCCCCCTTCTTCTTTAATTATTGAGGGTATGGAGCTTTTGGGACGTCTGGCTTCAGTATTTCTCATTTTTGCTGTGAACTGAGAATGGGAATCCGGACTTTATCTCGCTCCTTTTCCTTTTCATTTGAGTTCTTCTCTTGTAAATTCTTGGGAATTTCCTTCAATTCCTTCCCACTTCTGAGGGTGATAGCCTGACATTCCTCTCTTGGGTTTGGATCAGTGTTGCTGCACAGGTTATGACTGGGAATTTGCTTGAATAGGTAGCCAATTTGTGTCTCAAGTTTTTTGATGGCAGCATCTTGATTCTGCATATTCGACCGCACTTCCTCTCGAAATACTTTATTGTCCTGGACTTCCTTACATATGACTTCAAGTAGAGTCTCAATCCTTGATACTCTTTCTTCCGATGATGGTGAGTTGAGATTGGAGGGATGAGAAGGGCCATTTTGGCTTTGGTATGGATGTTGAGGTGTGTTGTTAGATGGATGCTGATATGATCTCTGTGTGGAATATTGGTGAGCTGCATTGTTGTTGGGGTTGTGGCGTCTCTGATCTTGGCCTTGGTCTTGTTGATTTCCCCACCCAAAGTTTGGGTGGTTCCTCCAACCAGGATTATAGGTTTTGGAGTATGGGTCATGGTTCTGCCTAGGTGGATTTCTAATGTAGTTGGCTTGTTCCTGATCACCCTCTGCTTCTTCATTCACTCCTTTTTGAGCTGCTGTTGAGGTGGTGATTACTGCTACTTGATTCCTCTCCATCTTCTTGGTAAGGTCAGCCAGCTGCTTGGTGATCATCTTGTTTTGAGCTAGCAGTGCATCTACGTTGTTCAGCTCCATCACTCCTCTAGTGTTGCCTCTTTTAGAAGCATAGAAGTAGTCATTCTCAGCTACAGTCTCAATGACATCTATGGCTTCTTCAATGGTCTTTTTCTTGTTCAGAGATCCCCCGGATGAGTGGTCTACTGCCTTCTTTGATACATAAGAAAGACCTTCATAAAAAATGTGTAATTGCACCCATTCATTGAACATATCTGGTAGGCACCTTCTTGTCAAGTCTTTAAATCTCTCCCATGCTTCGTAGAGAGTCTCACTATCCTGTTGCCTGAAAGTTTGAACTTCAGCTCTCAACCTGTTGATTCTTTGAGGAGGATAGAATCTCGCCAAGAGTCTCACTATCCTGTTGCCTGAAAGTTTGAACCTCAGCTCTCACCCTGTTGATTCTTTGAGGAGGATAGAATCTCGCCAAGAACTTGTTCACCACATCTTCCCAGGTTGTTAAGCTCTCCTTCGGAAAGGATTCTAGCCATTTAGATGCCTTGTCCTTGAGTGAGAAGGGGAATAGAAGCAGTCTG
>NC_029794.2:46761293-46817630 GCF_000816755.2 Arachis ipaensis
CTGTTGAGGTGGTGATTACTGCTACTTGATTCCTCTCCATCTTCTTGGTAAGGTCAGCCAGCTGCTTGGTGATCATCTTGTTTTGAGCTAGCAGTGCATCTACGTTGTTCAGCTCCATCACTCCTCTAGTGTTGCCTCTTTTAGAAGCATAGAAGTAGTCATTCTCAGCTACAGTCTCAATGACATCTATGGCTTCTTCAATGGTCTTTTTCTTGTTCAGAGATCCCCCGGATGAGTGGTCTACTGCCTTCTAAGAAAGATAAGAAAGACCTTCATAAAAAATGTGTAATTGCACCCATTCATTGAACATATCTGGTAGGCACCTTCTTGTCAAGTCTTTCCATGCTTCGTTGCTTCGTAGAGAGTCTCACCATCCTGTTGCCTGAAAGTTTGAACTTCAGCTCTCAACCTGTTGATTCTTTGAGGAGGATAGAATCTCGCCAAGAACTTGTTCACCACATCTTCCCAGGTTGTTAAGCTCTCCTTCGGAAAGGATTCTAGCCATTTAGATGCCTTGTCCTTGAGTGAGAAGGGGAATAGAAGCAGTCTGCAGGTGTCAGGATGAACACCATTAGACTTCACAGTATCACATATCCTCAGGAAGATGGTTAGATATTGATTGGGATCTTCTTGAACACTTCCTTCGAATGAACAGTTGTTTTGAACAAGGGTGATGAGCTGTGGCTTTAGTTCAAAGTTGTTGTCATGTATGGTTGGCTTTTGGATGCTACTTCCACAGTTTCCTGGGTTTGGATTGATGTAAGATCCCAGAACTCTTCTCTCTTGCCCAGCATGATGCACTGGGCCTTCTCTGCCATGGTTGTGAGCCTCTTCTTCATGATGGTTTTCCATATTCTCATCCATGTCTGGTTCAAAATACTCCTCCTCTTCCTCAGCACTAACGACTCTCTTTCCTCTTGCTTCCCTCTTCAATCTAAGGAAGGTCCTCTCAGGTTCAAAATCAAAGGAAGTTGAAGCCTTGCTTCTTCTACTTGTCATACAACCCACAAGTCACAAGCAAGAAAGATAGATGCAGACAGTATTCTCTGCAGAAAAGCTATTAGTGTGAGTGATGCAATATATCAAACAGTTAGTGGGTCAGTGAACTAAATAGTAAAAAAAAATGCAGATAACACCACAAACGGGTAAGGGGTAAAGGTAAGGAAATAACTAAGACTGAAAGTAAATTACTCAAATAAAGTTAAATCAAAAAAAAGAAAAAAATGCTCAATCTAGTTATCCACCAATTTAATCATTGTTGATGCAAAATCAATCTCCAGCAACGGCGCCATAAACTTGATGCACGGAAACTTGTCTCTCAACAGATTTCCCTCGGCAAGTATACCAAATTGTCGTCAAGTAAAAACTCACAATAGAGTGAGGTCGAATCCCACAGGGATTGATTGGTCAAGCAACTTTAATTAGAGGAATGTTCTAGTTGAGCTAAGCAGAATTTGTTTTCAGAATTGCAGGAAACTAATTGGCGGGAAAGTAAATGGCAGAAAATGTAAATGCTGTAAATAAAGAGTTGAATATAAATAACGGAAAGTAAATTGCAGAATCTTAAATGGGGAATGGGGAATTTAGCATGAAAGTAAATGGCAGAAAGTAAAGAGAATGGGTAAGATCAAAAATGGGGGATTCATTGGGCTTAGGAGATGTTGCATTCTCCGGATCATGTTCATTTTCATCTCTTCCTCAATCAATGCATTCATTGATCTCCTTGGCAATCTTAAGTGATTGAATTCCAATTCCTTGGTAATTCAATCTCTCAAATCTTGATCAATAGCCAATTCCTTGGTCTAATTGCTCATGAGAAGAGATGAAGTATGGTCATTGATTGTACCACATGTATTTCCAAATTAAAGTATTGAGAGAATTATATGTCACCATATCCGCCCAACCCCCAATTTGGTCCAACATGAGAAAGCATTTCTAGCATGATCCCTTCATTCCTCTTCCAAGGTTCCGAAGAGATCCAAGTATGAATAGCTTCTTTTCCAAGAAAACTACCCAATTGGATGAAGATTGAAAGCTTTCTAGTAAAATCAAGAGAAAAGAAACAAGAAGAATAATGAAAACTATTATTGATCCATCAAATTACAACAGAGCTCCCTAATCCAATGAAAGGGGTTTAGTTGTTCATGGCTCTGGGAATGGAAAATAAAGATAGAGAATGCATTCTGAAAGTAAAACTAGAAGTTGCAGAGAAAGTAAAATTATACAGAGAGTAGTTCTCTAAATCCAAAAAGCTTCTCTCTAGTTCAAAACTATTCCTATTTATACTACTCTTCTGATCTTCTAGTTGGCTCTTCGAGTCTTGGATATGGGCCTTTGGATCTTGAGTTGAAGCAGTTATCATCTTTAGTGGGCTCAGCTTCACTTGCAGAGAAAGTGTGCAGTAGGCATGGACTTTAGCTTAGGGCGTTAGAGGTGTTAACGTTAAGTGAAAATGTGGGGTCGAGAACGTTAGTGACAATCACCTTTTTCACTAACGTTCCTAACCCAAAATGGTCCACGTTAACTTCAACGTTAGTGGCACTAACGTGACCACTAACGTTGCTTCTTGGCCCTTCGCAAACGTTACTGGGGTTTACCTTTCCCAATAACGTTGAGAGTACCCCTTTCTCCCTACGTTAGAGTTCACGTTAGTATAGTTAACGTGACCTTTAATGTAGGCTTGCCAAATCTTCGAGAGCGTTAGTGACACCTACCTTTTCCACTAACGCTCCAAAATGCCCCTTTCCCACGTTAGTGCCTATATTAACGTGACCACTAACATGGTGTTGATTGCCATCTCCAACGTTAGTGACAAAGGTGAGTGTCACTAACGTTGGCGATTCCTTGCTCCTTCCACGTTAGAGTTCACGTTAACTAAGTTAACGTGGCTCTTAACATAGCCAATATGGGCTTAGTCCAACGTTAGTGACAAAGGTGAGTGTCACTAACGTTGGCGATTCCTTGCTCCTTCCACGTTAGAGTTCACGTTAACTAAGTTAACGTGGCTCTTAACGTAGCCAATATGGGCTTAGTCCAACGTTAGTGACAAAGGTGAGTGTCACTAACGTTGGCATTTTCTTCTTCTTCCATGTTAGAGTTTACGTTAACTGAGTTAACGTGACTCTTAACGTGGCCAATTGCCCTTTTGGAGCGTTAGTAGCACTCACTTTTACCACTAACGCTTGGAGCTTCCTTTTCCTCCACGTTAACTACCACGTTAATGTAGTTAACGTGGTAATTAACGTGGGCTATGATGGCTTCGAAGACGTTATTGGTGATCACTTTTCTCATTAACGTTGAAAGCTAGCTCCCATTCCACGTTAGTGGTCACATTAGTTAGACTAACGTGGCTACTAATGTGGCTTTTCCTTGCTTCCTTTGTCCTGAAATCAAGCAAATAAAGTGCATCAAAGCTCTAATCCAAGTTATGAGTCATGCATCATTCATTTTGTCATTAAATTCATGTATAATTCTCATGAATTCATATAAAATTCACAATGTTTGCTTGAATCAAGATGTAAGTGAAATTCTACCTAAAACTTGCTTATTTCCTAAGAAAATGCATGAAACTACCCTAAAACAGTAAAGAAAAGATCAGTGAAACTGGCCGAAATGCCCTGGCATCAGGGTTGTGATTGTGGTATTGATTGGCTTGGTATGGCTTTGTATGATCTAGATTGTGGTTTTGTTGGTTCCCCCACCCAAACTTTGGGTGGTTCTTCCAACTTGCATTGTACGTCTTGGAGTTTAGGTCATATGATGGAGGTCTAGAATTGTTCACATAATTAGCTTGTTCCCATTCATCTTTGACTTCTGGTTCACCTCCTTCTTGTTGAGGGGCTTGGGCTTGGATGGCTAAGTCTTGATTACTCTCTATTTTCTTGGTCAAGGCTGCTAGTTGTGCAGTGATAAATTTGTTTTGGGCCAGCAAGGCATCCATTGAGTTGAGCTCCATCACTTCTCTCTTTTGAGTTCTTTCTGAAGCATAGAAGTACTTATTCTCGGCTACAGTCTCTATGACATCTTTGGCTTCTTCAATGGTTTTCTTCTTGTTGAGTGAGCCTCCAAAAGAATGATCTACTGCTTGCTTTGACTCATATGACAGCCCTTTATAGAAGATGTGTAGTTGCACCCACTCATTGAACATGTCAGGTGGGCATTTCCTTGTCAAATCCTTGAACCTCTCCCAGGCCTCATAGAGTGTTTCACCATCTTGTTGTCTGAAAGTTTGTACCTCAGCCCTTAGGCTGTTGACTCTCTGAGGGGGGTAAAATCTTGCTAGAAATTTGTTTATAATGTCATCCTATGTGGTTAAGCTCTCCTTGGGAAATGCTTCCAACCATTTTGCAGCCTTATCTCTGAGTGAGAAAGGGAACAAAAGTAGTTTGTAGGTGTCTGGGTGTACACCATTGGACTTTACAGTATCACAAATCCTCAAGAATATGCTGAGATGTTGATTTGGGTCCTCCTGGGCTCTTCCTCCATGTGAACAATTATTTTGGACAAGTGTGATGAGTTGAGGTTTCAACTCAAAGTTGTTAGCATGGATTGTTGGTTTGAGGATGCTGCTGCCATAGTTTCCTGGGTTTGGGTTGATATAGGAGCCTAAGACTCTCTTCTCTTGCCCAACATGATTTCCAGCATCTCCTCCAACATTGTCTTGTACTTCGTCATCCATGGTGGTTCTCCGATCTTTCTCCGCTAGTTCCTCTCCAAGTATGCCTTTGCCTCTTGCTTCCCTCCTTAATCTAAGGAATGTCCTCTCAATTTTGCTATCAAAAGAGGATGAAGTTTCTCCCCTTCTACCTGTCATACATTCAACAAACAACAAGTGGAGGACAAGTGAAAGAATCACTACAGTTAAGATTAGTGGTTAGTGGTGCATGAAATTGTGATCTCTAACAATGGCACCAAAAACTTGGTACACACAATCTTAATCTCAACTCTTTTTCACAACTCCGCACAACTAACCAGCAAGTGCACTGGGTCGTCCATGTAATACCTTACGTGAGTAAGGGTCGATCCCACGGAGATTGTCGGCTTGAAGCAAGCTATGGTCATCCTTGTAAATCTCAGTCAGGCAGATTCAAATGGTTATGAGGTTTTGATAATTAAAATATAAATAAAATATAAAATAAGATAAACTTACTTATGTAATTCATTGGTGGGAATTTCAGATAAGTGTCTGGAGATGCTTTGTTGCTTCTGAACCTCTGCTTTCCTATTTTCTTCTTCCAACCATGCGTTACCTCCTTCCATGGCAAGCTGTATGATCCTCTCGGATGAAAACAAATCCATATGCGCTATCACCGCATGGCTAATCATTTATCGGTTCCCGCTAGTGTTGGAATAAGACCATTGTCTTTTTTCACACTGTCACTTGTGCTCCACATTCGCAGGTTTGAAGCTCGTCACAGTAGAAAATACATAAGTGAAAGGTCTAGGCATGGCCGTGAGGCCAGCCTCCAAACGTGTACCAAATGGTCTATAATAGCATAAAACTGATCAAAGATCAAAATTGATCAAAGATGATAAAAAGCCTCTAAAAGTAGTTTTTATACTAAACTAGTAATCTAGGTTTACAGAAAATGAGTAATTAAGTGCAAATAGTGCAGAAATCCACTTCCGGGGCCCACTTGATGTGTGCTTAAAACTCAATTCTCCTAAGGAGGTGTTAATTTGCTCCGAATAGTTTTGTGGAGGAAAGTACATCCCTTGAGGCATCTCAGGGATTTCTTGATGAGGAATTTCCTCATGCTCTTGTTGAGGTCCATGAGTGGACTCTCTTGTTTGCTCCATCATTTTCTTAGTGATGGGCTTGTCCTCTTCAATGAGAATGTCTCCCTCTATGACAATTCCAGCTGAATTGCATAGGGTACAGATGACTTGGCCACGACTTCATAGAAGTGGTCTTGATGGACCTTTGAGATGAATCTCTCCATCTCCCATGACTCGGAGGTGGAAGTAATTTCCTTTCCTTCCCTCTTTCTACAGGTTTCTCTGGCCTTAGGTGCCATTAATGGTTATGGAAAAACAAAAAGCTTTAGCTTTTCCCACACCAAACTTAGAATGGTTGCTCGTCCTCGAGCAACAAAAAAAGAAAGAAAGGAGTAGAAGAAGAAGAAATGGAGGAGATGGAGGGAGGTGAGTGGTTCGGCCAAGGGGGTTAATTGTGTATGTTGTGTGAAGATGAAGGTGGTAAAGAGGGGGTATTTATAGGGTAAAGGAGAGAGGGTATTCGGCCATGTGTGGGTGGGTTTGGGAGGAAAATGGTTTGAATTTAAATGGTGAGGTAGGTGGGGTTTTATGATGGATGGATGTGAGTGGTGAAGAGGTTGTGGGGAAGAGGTATTGAGGTGATTGGTCAATGGTATTTGGGGAAGAGTGTTATGGAAAGGTGTGAAGAGGAGAGAAGAAGAAGTGGGGTAGTGGGGATCCTGTGGGGTTCACAGATCCTGAGGTGTCATGGAATTTGAGTCCCTGCACTATTCTAGCGTTCAAACGCCCATTCTGTGCCAAATTTGGCGTTTAATGCCAGCTCTGCTACCCTTCCTAGCGTTAAACGCCACTTTGCTGCCCATTTCTGTCGTTAAACGCCAGCCAGATGCCCATTTCTGGCGTTTAATGCCAGCCTGTGCCAGACAGCCCTTTCTGGCGTTAAACGCCCAGAGTGCTACCCATTCTGGCGTTTAACGCCCAGAATGCTGCCAGGCTGGGCGTTAAACGCCCATTCTGTTATCCTTACTGGCGTTTAGACGCCAGTAAGCCTATCCTCCAGGGTGTGCTATTTTTAATGCTGTTTTTCATTTTGTTTTTGATTTTTCAGTTGTTTTTTTGTGACTTCACATGATTATCAACCTAAAGAAAACATAAAATAACAATGGAAAATAAATAAATATAATTAAATAACATTGAGTTTCCTCCTAATAAGCGCTTCTTTAATGTCAATAGCTTGACAGTGAAGCTCTTAGAGAGCTTCACAGAGACTCAGAGCTTGATGTTGGCCTCCCAACACTAAACTTAGAAGTTGAGTGTGGGGGCTTTGTTTGACTCTGTATTGAGAGAAGCTTTTCATGCTTCCTCTCCATGGTTACAGAAGAAGATCCTTGAGCCTTAAACACAAGGTAGTCCTCATTCACTTGAAGGACTAACTCTCCTCTGTCCACATCAATCATAGCTCTTGTTGTGGCTAGGAAGGGTTTTCCAAAGATGATGGATTCATCTTCATCCTTTCCAGTCTCCAGGATTATGAAGTCCGCAGGGATGTAATAGCCTTCAACCTTCACTAAGACATCCTCTACAAGTCCATAAGCCTGTTTCCTTGAATTGTCTGCCATCTCTAGTAAGATTCTTGCAGCTTGTACCTCAAAGATCCCTAGTTTCTCCATTACAGAGAAGGGCATGAGGTTTATACTTGATCCAAGGTCACACAAAGCCTTCTTAAAGGTCATGGTGCCTATGGTACAAGGTATTAAGAACTTTCCAGGATCCTGTTTCTTCTGAGCTAATTTCAGTTGAACCAGATCATTCAGTTCATTGATGAGCAATGGGGGTTCATCCTCCCAAGTCTCATTACCAATTAACTTGGCATTCAGCTTCATGATTGCTCCTAGATACTGAGCAACTTGCTCTTCAACAATGTCTTCATCCTCTTTAGAGGAAGAATACTCATCAGAGCTCATGAATGGAAACAGTAAGTTCAGTGAAATCTCTATGGTCTCTATATGAGCCTCAGGTTCCTTTGGTTCCTCATTAGGGAACTCCTTGAAGGCCAGTGAATGTCCATTGAGGTCTTCCTCATTGGAAATCATTGCCTTTTCTTCCTCTCCAGGTTTGGCCATGTGGGACGTATTTATGGCCTAGCACTCTTGTTCATACCCTGGGTCAAGCTGTCCGACCCGGGATGTTTTAGCGACAAAGTGATCGACCTCTTCAGGTCAGACTATCTGACCTCTTCTCAGAGAGCTCGGTCAAATTGACAGAAAAGCCCAGTAAAGGGCCCAAATAGAGGAACACGACCAAAATCCAAAAGCAGTCCAAGCCTATAGAGATAAGGGCGGTTCCCTTGCAGATAAGCTGACCTCAACTCAAAGATGAGGATAAGATAAGATAACAAACTTATCTTATCTAAAAAGGTCACTCTACAACCATTATAAATACACTGGAGCACCCAAGTATAACTCATACTCTGATTCTACTAAAAACCTGCTTAATACCCGTGCTAACTTAAGCATCGGAGTCTCTTGCGGTACCCCCCCCATCCGGTGACCAAGGATCAGAAGCGCAGCCAGTCCAACAAGTCAGACACGACCGCTCCGGCTGCCACCCACCAGCCGAACACGTCATCTCCGACCAGTACAGAAGATCTCATCCGAGATCGACCTACAGTTTCAGGTAACCCTCAGAACATTGGCGCCGTTGCCGGGGACCTAGAAGTCATCCCACCACCATGGCGGACGACCATGACAACGACCATGATTCAGATCTAGAGGACAGAACGCCGTACAAAAACGTGGACGCTACACCAAAAGATACTCCGGAATCTAAGGGAGACAAAAACTCATCAAATCCAGGAGTAATAGAAGCACTTCAAGATCATTTAAAGCAACTTGAAAAAGAAAGCCAGCATCAACGAGAAATTGGCAAGGATCTACAAAAAGAGGTAAGGCGACGTCGAGAGTTAGAAGATAAAATCCTACAACTCGAAGCCGATCTCAAAGCGAAGGCTACCCGGACCACCCCTGAGGACAACTCACGCAAAGATCAAGATCCATTCACTAGGAAAATCATGAAAACTAAAATTCCCAAGGACTTCAAACTCTCAGATATGACTTTGTACGATGGCACTACAGATCCCAACCATCACCTCAGCAACTTCAGAAGCAGAATGTACCTCACCGACGCCTCAGACGTTGTTCACTGCAAAGCTTTTCCAACGACTCTCATGAAGACAGCAATCAGATGGTTCAACAATTTACCTCCTAAGTCCATCTCAAGCTTTGAAGACCTAGCTAAAAAATTTCTGGCCAGATTCTCCATCCAAAAAGACAAGGCTAAGCACGCCCCCAGTCTACTAGGAATCAAGCAAGGAGATCGGGAAAGTCTTCGCAACTACATGGAAAGATTCAACAAAATGTGCCTAGATATACAAAGCTTGCCAACAGAGGCTGCTATCATGGGCCTCATCAACGGCCTACGAGAGGGACCTTTTAGCCAATCTATATCAAAGAAATACCCCATATCTCTGGATGAGGTGCAAGAACAGGCGGAGAAGTACATCAACATGGAGGAAAATTCCCGACTTGGAGAAGCCTCGAAATCCGGTTTCACCTACCGAGATAAAGATAAAGAATCCATGAAGAAGGAAGATCGAACGGAAGAAAAAATCAAAAAGTATCATAATTACACCCCTCTTCGAGTGTCCCTTGTGAATATTTACAAAGAAGTCTGTAACACAGAAAAGATACCCCCCGCTCGACCACTCAAAGGCAAAAGAGGAGGAGGAAATCGGAACGAATGCTGTGAATATCACCGAGTTCGAGGGCATTCCCCCAACGAATACTTCGACTTAAAAAACATCATAGAAAAATTAGTGAGAGAAAGAAAACTAGATCGGTATCTGGCCAATCGAGACGATGAGCAAAGAAAAAGGAGGAGGGACGAGGAGGTCAGACGAACCGATCGATCACCTCGTACGCCAGAAAGACATGTCCATATGATACACGGAGGATTTGCAGGAGGAGGAATCTCCAAATCATCCCGCAAAAGATATCTCAAAGAAGTATATCATGTCGAAGGGAAGGAGAAAGCACTTGACATCCCTGCAATCACATTCACCAAAGAAGATGCATCTGATATCATCTCAGGACACGACGATCCCATGGTCATCACCATCATACTGGAAAACGCCAATCTCCACCGCACATTAATAGACCAAGAGAGCTCCACCGACATCTTATTCAAAACTGCCTTTGACAAGCTTGGCTTAGAAGAAAAGGAGCTTAGAGCATACCCGAACAGCCTGTTCGGACTAGGGGATACCCCAGTATAACCACTGGGATACGTGTCACTACATACAACCTTCGGAAAAGGGAACCAATCTAGAACACTCAAGATAGACTACATCGTGGTCGATGTGAGTTCAGCCTACAATGCCTTAATAGGTCGAACAACACTAAATCAACTCGGCACAATAATCTCAACTCCACATCTATGCATGAAATTTCCAACTACAGAAGGGATAACTACGATAAAAGCATATCAAAAGATGGCATACCGCTGTTATAACAAAGTCTAAACCTCAGAGGCAGAGGAGAAGAGTTCCATACAATTGAGCTTCGTGGAGTTCAGAGATGAGAAGAGCTCCGTCCGCAGCCCGAAGGTGAAGTAGAGAAAGTTCAAATCGGAGACACCTCGGACAAAATAACTAATATTGGCACGATCCTGAGAGGAGATGCAAAAGAATTACTAGTACAGTTCTTACGAGATAATATCGATCTCTTCGCATGGAAAGCTGCAGACATGCCAGGTATAGACCCCAAGCTAATGTGTCACAAGTTGGCGGTCTATCCAGGATCTCGGCCGGTACAACAGAGACGAAGAAAACTTCGGCCAGAACAATCCCAAGCTGTGGAAGAACAGGTAAAAGCACTACTAGAGGCAGGATTCATAAGAGATGTCAAGTACCCATTATGGCTAGCTAACATCGTCTTGGTGAAAAAATCAAATGGGAAGTGACGAATGTGCACCGACTACACCGATCTCAACAAGGCCTGCCCAAAAGATCCTTACCCACTCCCAAGTATCGATGCTCTGGTAGATGCTTTATCCGGATATAGATACCTCTCGTTTATGGATGCATATTCCGGATACAATCAAATCCCCATGTATCCACCAGATCAAGAATGCAGGAGCTACTTATCAAAGGCTAATGAATAAAGTATTTTCAGATCATATCAGAAAAATCATGGAAGTCTACGTGGACGACATGTTAATAAACACACAAAGTGAAGAGACATTATTGTCCGACCTGGCCCAAGTGTTCGACACTATAAGGAAGCATGGCATGCGACTCAATCCTGCAAAATGCACCTTCACAGTAGAAGCAGGCAAATTCTTAGGTTTTATGATCACACAAAGAGGAATTGAGGCAAATCCGGATAAATACCAGGCCATACTCAACATGAAGAGCCCAACTTACGTCAAAGAAGTGCAACAACTCAACGGGAGATTAGCGGCCTTATCCAGATTCTTAGCAGGATTAGCGATAAGATCTCTCCCCTTCTATGCTACTTTAAGGAAAAAAAAGAAGTTCGAATAGACAATGCAGTGTGAGCAAGCCTTCCAGGATTTCAAAAGTTTCCTGGGACAACCACCTATTCTAATTGGACCACGAAAGGAAGAGCCACTCGTATTATACCTCGTGGTAGGAAGTCGGGCAGTAGCCTTAGCACTGGTTCGAGAAGACAACAAAGGGCAACAACCTGTATACTTCATCAGTAAAGCGCTGCAGGGATCTGAGTTGAACTACCAAAAAATAGAAAAGTTTGCCTACGCTCTCATACTAACATCTCGATGACTTCGCCCGTACTTCCAGGCTCACACCATTAAGGTTCGGACCAACCAGCCCATAAAAGGGATATTGCAGAAAACAGATCTAACAGACAGAATTTTACAATGGGAAGTCAAATTATCCGAGTTCAACCTCCAATATGAAGCTCGAACAACCATCAAATCATAGTACTTAGCTGACTTCATTGCAGAATTCACAGATACCCCGGAAACCCCACAGAATGGAATCTCTACGTGGATGGTTCCTCGAATAAGACTAGAAGCAGCGCAGGTGTGATAATAGAAAGCAACCAAGGAACACAAGTTGAGCTTTCCCTCAAATTTGGTTTCCTGGCCTCAAACAACCAGGCAGAATATGAAGCGTTACTAGCTGGTTTAAAGCTGGCTAAGGAGGTGGGAGCTCAAAGACTCAACATCTTCAGCGATTCAGAAATAGTTACCTCACAAATAACAGGGAGCTACCAAGCCAAAGATCCCACCATGAGAAAATATTTGGGTAAGACCAGGGAACAGCTCGGACAACTCGGGGAATATAAGATCCACCACATACCCCGCGAACAAAATGCCCGAGCTGACGCACTCTCAAAGCTAGCCAACACCAAACCAGGGGGCAACAATAGATGCCTCATCCAGGAAATGCTACAGAACCCGTCAGTCTCGGAAGAGGAAAAAGTCCTAGCCATAACAGGTCAAGATCAAAGATGGATGACCCCCATAATTAATTACCTCAAAATAGAAACACTCCCCACAGATGAAATGGAGGCAAAGAGATTAAAACGGGAGGCACAGTACTACACTATCATAAATAACACCGTATACAAAAGAGGGATTTCAATACCATTATTAAAATGGTAGCCGACCTCCAACACAAGGGAAGTTTTAGAGGAAGTACACAGTGGCATTTGTGGTAATCATCTCGGAGCACAAGCTCTCACCAAAAAAGTACTCCGGGCGGGATTTTATTGGCCAAATCTACAAAAGGAAGCTACAGAGTTTGTAAGGACATGCCCACCATGCCAGAAACATGCCAACTTTCACATCGCCCCGCCCGAAGAGCTCATCAGCGTAACCTCACCTTGGCCATTTGCAAAATGGGGACTCGACCTTCTCGGACCCTTTCCTCAGGGATCGGGACAAGTGAAATTCCTCATAGTAGGGGTAGACTACTTTACAAAATGGATAGAGGCAGAACCCCTAGCTAATGCTACTGCTCAAAGAAGTTGAAAATTCCTATATAGAAACATTGTCACGAGGTTCGGGGTCCCATACTCCATCACCACAGACAATGGCACCCAATTCACAGATGCAGGCTTCAGAAAATTAGCAGCCGATTTAAACATAAAGCATTAGTTCACCTCCGTCGAACATCCCCAAGCCAATGGACAAGCTGAAGCTGCCAACAAAGTCATATTGGCTGAGTTAAAACGGAGATTACAGGATGCAAAAGGAGCTTGGGCTGAGGAACTCCCACAAGTCCTATGGGCATACTGGACAATGCCACATTCCACCACAAAGGAATCACCCTTCCGACTAGCATACGGAGTGGAGGCAATGATCCCGGTGGAAATTGACGAAGGGTCGCCTAGAGTAGTACACTACAATGAAGCCAACTCCCAACTGCAAAGGGAAGAACTCGACCTACTCCCGGAAGTCCAGGAAAGAGCTCGGATCAGGGAAGAAGCACTAAAACGTCGAATGGCTTCGAGATATAACCAAAAGGTAGTGCAGCGAGGTTTCGCAGAAAACGACCTCACTCTAATCCGAAATGATATCGGAACAACTCGACCTGGAGAAGGCAAGCTGGTAGCAAACTGGAAAGGACCCTACCGAGTCATAGAAGTACTTGGGAAGGGCTACTACAGACTATCCGAACTCGATGGACGAGAGCTTCCCAGATCGTGGCACGCCTGTAACCTAAGAAGGTACTATAGTTAGGAATGATAAAGGATCTTGGTATAAGGTACACTCTTTTTCCTGAAAAGGTTTTTTAATGAGGTACCAAGCTAAGACCTACAAACTATCCGACTTACAGGGATGAAAAAACTCTCGCATGTATATATTTGCACTTTCTTTTAAATAAAATATATTTTAGATATTCTACAAATTCTCAAGACGCATTAATCTGAAGCATTCATCGTCCGATTATAAAGTAACAGATCGGCAGAAAGTGAAAAACAGATTCACTGCACGATCACGATAAAGACCAATAGAGATGAAAATGCGATTCATCTAAAGGTCGACCAAATAAAGATAGAAACCACCTTCTACAAATCGGCAAAGATGAACACAGAATAATGCAAGAAGTTATCGAAAGGGATCTGGAAAAAGAACCTGACGAGGTTTTATAGATTGCTAAATAATAACTTAAAGACTGGCCGACGTTAAGAAGTCGGACCAAGTCAACCAAAGTTATCAGCAAATCCCTGGAAAGAGGTCTGGCCAACCCTATAAAAGAGGAATTGCTATAACTTAGAAGAAATCGACATGACGAAGTCGATCTCCTACAAAAAACAAGTTATAAAAGTAATCCCTAAAAGAGACCTGACGAAGGTCCAAGAAAGAGGATTACAAAATAACTTAGAAGAGATCGACATGACGAAGTCGGTCCTACAAAAAACAAATTATAAAAGTAATCCCTGAAAGAGACATGACGAAGGTCCAAGAAAGAGGATTACAAAATAACTTAGAAGAGATCGACATGACGAAGTCAGTCTCCTACAAAAAACAAGTTATAAAAGTAATCCCTGAAAGAGACCTGACGAAGGTCCAAGAAAGAGGATTACAAAATAACTTAGAAGAGATCGACATGACGAAGTCGGTCTCCTACAAAAACAAGTTATAAAAGTAATCCCTGAAAGAGACCTGATAAACCACTATTTTATGGTTTATATTGTGTTTAATTGTGGTTTTATCATGATCTTTATCCACTTATTCAATAAATAAGCATACATTTACAATTCCTTCCTAAAGTTATTGTATGATTGAAAACTTGCTTCCTAGGGACTTTAATTATGTATTTTATTTCTCCTTTATTCCATTCGATACCGTGATCTGTGTGTTAAGTGTTTCAGGCTTTACAGAGCATGAATGAGTTGGAGATTAGAGAGGAAGCTTGCAAAAATGGAAGGAACACAAGAAATTGAGGAGATGACCAGCGAGAAGTGACACGGTCGCATGGATGACGCGACCGCGCGAAGAAGAGGAAATCGCAGTGACGCGGCCGCATGGATGACGCGACCGCGTGGCAAAGCAGAAAGCCGAATGACGCGGCCACATGGATGATGCGACCGCGTGACATGCGCGATCTGCATAATCCAGAATCGCTGGGGGTAATTTCGGGCCCTATTTTGACCCGATTTTCGGCCCAGAAAATCAGACTAGAGCTAGAGAACATGCAGAAACCAACAACAACATTCATTCCGCATAGTTTTAGTTTTTAGATCTAGTTTTTCTCTCCTCTAGGTTTTCTCTCTAGACATTCATAGTTTTTAGGATTTGTTATGTTCATTGTTTTTGCATTGGGATATTGAGAAGAGTTATTGCCTCATCAAGATAAACAGAATAATCCCCAATTATCAATTAATCTTGAGAGTACTGCAACAAGAATAGGGCTTCCAACTAATCAACTCCCAATCAAGGCTTTTATTTAAATTTATATAAATTCTCTAATTTAATTTTCTGCCATTCAACTCAAACCTTTTTGAAAACATCTGATTAATAAAATAGCACACTTTTCTGCAACTCGTTGGGAGACGACCTGGGACTCATACTCCTAGTATTTTGATTTTAATTTCTGTGACACCCTTTTTAAATTGTTAAGGTGGATTTCTGGTTGGTTGAGAACTATACTTGCAACGCATATTTTATAATCATTCTTAACTCGCCAATTTTCGCCCGCATCAAGACCTGACGAAGGTCCAAGAAAGAGGATTACAAAATAACTTAGAAGAGGATGACGTAAAGAAGTCGGCCTCCCAACAAACGAGTTATAAAAGTAATCCCTAAAAGAGACCTGACAAGGGTCCAAGAAAGAGGATTACAAAATAACGTAGAAGAGGACGACGTAAAGAAGTCGGCCTCCCAACAAACGAGTTATAAAAGTAATTCCTGAAAGAGACCTGACAAGGGTCCAAGAAAGAGGATTACAAAATAACTTAGAAGAGGACGACGTAAAGAAGTTGGCCTCCCAACAAACGAGTTATAAAAGTAGTCCCTGAAAGAGACCTGACAAAGGTCCAAAAAAGAGTACTACAAAAATAACTGAAAAAGAGGACCAACGTAAAGAAATCGGTTATGGATCGCTAGAAATAAACACAAGAGCCAGAAAACCGAAATACAAGTTGGATCCACACATCCACAACCTCAAAGGATCCAAGCTACAAGCAATAAGTACAAAGCAATCCAAAGAGGCCGAGCAGCAAGGCTTCAGCATTCTCAAAACCCAAAAAGGTGCCAAGACAAGTGCAAACAAGCATGATATGAAATACAATATTATAAACAAGCTTCAGGATCAGGCCTAAAGCTTGAAAGCTACTTGTTGTTTTTTCAAAATAAAAAGTTGCTAAACAAGCAACCAGAACGAGTATCAACAGTCAGCAAAATATTCAAATTACAAAATGAAGAGTTTAAAAGCCCATAAGTCGGGCTATCTACACAAACATCCAAGAAAAATCAGCTAAGATCGGGAGCCTTCTTGGCAGCATCAGTACGGGGAGAAGGAGGGCGAGTTTGAATAGGCACAGCATCCACGGTACCATCATCCCAGTTCAAGATCTGACAATCTGGATCAGAAACAGAATGACCGACCTCAACCAGAGGAACTGCAGAAGTTGACACCTTGGCAGAAGGCACAGGGGGAGGATCGACATCGTCATCATCCTGGTCATAGGGACAATCTTACCATCCCTCACAACATTGTCCAGGCTAAAAAGAGTAAGATCGACCTCGGGAGCAATAATTCGAACCTGCTCCTTCAGGTTCTTGTAAACAGCATTCACACTGCCAACAAGATGACCCTGGAGCTCAGAGTAATCAGCTCAGGTGTTCTCCAACTCCTCCTTCAAACGCATTCCCTCCCGATAGGTTGTGACGTAGCTGTCTTTATGCCTCAATGCAGTGTCCTCGGCCAACCGCACAGAAGCCGCCAGAGCAAGGGAACTTGCCTTCTCATTCTTCAGATCCTTCTCCAGTTTAGCCACCTTTACCTCAAGCTCCTCCTTCAAGCCCTTCATCCGATCGAACTCCTATTTTGCCTCCTCCATAAAAGCTTTAGTAGCATGGAGAGGAAGATTTTGAGTAGTTCTATATAGGGCAACTCCCATATGTGCCATTTTTACACTACTCCGAGTTATAAAATCCAAATGGCGAAGGAGCGATACATCATCCATAGGGAGGACACCGTAAGGACCGATCTGCTGATCTACGAACTCGACAGCGTCAAAATTAGGGGCATCAAGGTTGAAAGGCTCAATTGTTTTTTGTTTCTTGTTGGGAGGAGCACCAGAAGTAGCAGCGGAAGACTGTGGAGGGTCAGCCAAGCAAACCCGAGGAGTGGGAATCACCTTCCTCGGCCCAGGAGAACTCGGCACGAGCGGCTTCACCTGAACTTGAGAAGATCCCTCTCCCGTCGCCTTGGCCGAGATATTTTGAGCAGCAGTAGCCTTCCTTGCCTTTTTTAAGGCCTTCATGGAATCATTGTTTTTTGACATCTCTGAAAAAACAAGAATCAACCACAATAATGGGTTACAATCATAAAAAGAGGAAGCAAAACTAAGAAACAAGTACAAAAACTAGTCAGACAGTACCCAAAACAGTTCGAACCAGGGACGGGTCATTCAAAAACCTTTTTGTATCAAGATGGGGTGGTTTCCCCCATAAATCTTCAAGAACAATAACAAAAGCCCGCTCAACCTCGCCAAGCATCTCCCATGTATAACGAGACACTCTCACATCCTTCTGCCACTCTAGAGGAAAAGTAGCCTCATCATTCTCATCAAGAAAAAAGGGGCGGACCCCCTCAGCAGCACGGACTCTAAAGAAATAATTCTTAAAATCCTTAAAAGATTCATCATACATGGCAAAAACTTTATGCCCTTGGGCCGACCTGAAAGAAACCCAGGAAGTTTTCTTTTTGGAAGAACCTCCAGGCTTGGCAGAAACAAAAAGATAGAGGAAAAGAGTCTGAGAAGGTGTTATGCCTAACTCTTGGCAAAGCAGCTGAAAAATCTTGATAAAACCCCAGGAATTCGAATGAAGCTGGGATGGAGCAATGTTACACGACCACAACAAGTTGGTCTCGAAAGCAGTAAAAGGAAAAGTAATGTCCAACTGACTGAAGAAATATTCATAGGCGTAGAAAAAGGGACGCTCCCCCTCGACAGAAGTAGGAAAGCAAACTCTCTCGTCAGAGTCGGGCGCCACAAGCTTATAATCTCTCTCCCAGGCACCACCACCACAAACCCTATGACGTTTTCTTAGCTCTACACAAAACTCAGCATCCACAACAGAGACACACATTAAGACAAGGGAGTCCAGCCAATCGGACATCCCCTCGGGAACTTTAGAAGACATCTCTACAATGTTATTGCGAGAAGACATGAGGCCAACTAATCCTACAATAAGAAAAGAAGATTGGATTACTAAAAAAACATCTTGGACGAGGGGCAAAACAACTCGACTAATATAATACAGAAGAACAAACAGAAAAGGAAAACCCCAAGACTCAAACCAAAGTCCTGAGACATCCTTTGGAGGCAGTAACAAAGCAAGGTTTCAGGAAAAATCTACAGCTTACGTCCCGGCATCTCTCAAACAACAAAAGAAGATTTCAGACAGCAAACATTTTCATAGGAGAAAGACAAAACACAAAAAGTCATCAAAGCCACTATCTTTTTACAGTCTATCAGCAAAAAGCATCGACAACACCAAACACGCCAAGCGGAAATCGTCAAAGGCACAACCTTTTTTCAATCAAACAAAATCATCATCAAAAGCACAAACAGAAATGGTGATAACATGCAAAAGCCCTAAGAGCATCAAGCAACAGGAAAGACGAAAAGGACGAAGAAACTCCCAGAACACACATTACAACAACAATCAGGCACGGCAAAAGCAAAAAGATCCAAACTTTCTCCAAGCAAAATCAAAACTTTCTCAAAATCAGACAAAGAAAAGAGAAAGGAAGAAAAACCAACCTGAACGAAGAAAGAAGCTTCAAAGGAGATTGAAGATGGAAAGATGGAATCACCCAGAAGAATCGCCAAATGATGCTGCAGCGCAAGAAAAGGCAAAATGCAGGCAAAAACAGAAAGTGAGAGAGTGAAGAAGAAAGACAAAGAAGAGAAACCATTTTTTGATCGTAAAACTAAAAAATAAAAGCCAAGGGAAGCGGGCAATTAAAACCAATTAATGAAGGTATTTAAAGCCTCGTATATTCCCAAAGCCAAAACGCTAAAAATAAAAGCGCGCACTTTCAGAGGAAGCGAAAGAAGAAACGTTCCACATTCAAAAAAGAACTCTACAAATCGACAAAATGCTCAAGTTCGACTTCACCAAAATTGAAGATTCAACCTCCGAAAGAAAGACTGAGCTCGAGCAGCAGCACTGTTCATACCCTGGGTCAAGCTGTCCGACCCGGGATGTTTTAGCGACAAAGCGACCGACCTCTTCAGGTCAGACTATCCGACCTCTTCTCAGAGAGCTCGGTCAAATCGACAGAAAAGCCCAGTAAAGGGCCCAAATAGAGGAACACGACCAAAATCTAAAAGCAGTCCAAGCCTATAGAGATAAGGGCGGTTCCCTTGCAGATAAGCTGACCTCAACTCAAAGATGAGGATAAGATAAGATAACTAACTTATCTTATCTAAAAAGGTCACTCTACAACCATTATAAATACACTGGAGCACCCAGGTATAACTCATACCTTGATTCTACTAAAAACCTGCTTAATACCCGTGCTAACTTAAGCATCGGAGTCTGTTGCAGGTACCCCCACCCTCCGGTGACCAAGGATCAGAAGCGCAGTCAGTCCAACAAGTCGAACACGACCGCTCCGGCCGCCACCCACCAGCCGGACACGTCATCTCCGACCAGTACAGAAGATCTCATCCGAGATCGACCTATAGTTTCAGGTAACCCTCGGAACAACTCTCTTTTTGGATTCTCTTCTGTATTGCTTGGGAGAGTACTAGGAGGGAGTTCAGTAACTCTTTTACTCAGCTGACCCACTTGTGCCTCCAAATTTCTAATGGAGGACCTTGCTTTAGTCATGAAGCTGAGAGTGGTCTTAGATTGATCAGAGACTACAGTTGCTAAGTCAGAGTGGCTCTGCTTAGAATTATCTGTCTGTTGCTGAGAAGATGATGGAAAAGGTTTGCTATTGCCAAACCTGTTTCTTCCACCATTATTATTGAAGCCTTGATTAGGCTTCTGTTGATCCTTCCATGAGATATTAGGATGATTCCTACACGAAGGATTGTAAGTGTTTCCATAGGATTCTCCCATGTAATTCACCTCTGCCATTGCAGGATTCTTAGGGTCATAGGTTTCTTTTTCAGAAGAAGCTTCCTTAGTACTGCCTGATGCAGCTTGCATTCTAGACAGACTCTGAGAAATCATATTGACTTGCTGAGTCAATATTTTGTTCTGAGCCAATATTGCATTCAGAGTATCAATCTCAAGAACTCCTTTCTTCTGAGTTGTCCCATTATTTACAGGATTCCTTTCAGAAGTGTACATGAAATGGTTATTTGAAACCATTTCAATGAGTTCCTGGGCTTCTGTAGGTGTCTTCTTCAGATAAAGAGATCCTCCAGCAGAGTGGTCCAATGACATCTTGGATAATTCAGACAAACCATCATAGAATATACATATGATGCTCCATTCTGAAAACATGTCAGAAGGACACCTCCTGATCAATTGCTTGTATCTTTCCCAAGCTTCATAGAGGGATTCACCTTCCTTCTGTGTGAAGGTTTGGACTTCCACTCTAAGCTTACTCAATTTTTGAGGTGGAAAGAATTTGGCCAAGAAAGCATTGACCAACTTTTCCCAAGAGTTCAGGCTATCTTTAGGTTGTGAGTCCAACCATGTCCTAGCTCTGTCTCTTACAGCAAAGGGGAAAAGCATAAGTCTGTAGACCTCAGGATTAACCCCATTGGTTTTAACAGTGTCACAGATTTGCAAGAATTCAGCTAAGAACTGATGAGGATCTTCCAATGGAAGTCCATGAAACTTGCAATTCTACTGCATCAGAGAAACTAATTGAGGCTTAAGCTCAATGTTGTTTGCTCCAATTGTAGGAATTGAGATGCTCCTTCCACAGAAGTCAGAAGAGGGTGCAATAAAGTCACTAAGCATCTTCCTTGCATCTCCACCATTGTTGTTGGGTTCGGCCATCTCTTCTTCTTTTTCGAAAAATTCTGTCAGGTCCTCTCCAGAGTGTTGTGCTTTAGCTTCTCTTAGTTTCATCTTTAAAGTCCTTTCAGGTTCTGGATCAGCTTCAACAAGAATGTTCTTATCCTTGCTCCTGCTCATATGAAAAAGAAGAGAACAGAAAAGAATAGGAATCCTCTAGGTCACAGTATAGAGATTCCTTTATGTGAGTAGAAGAATAGAAGAGTAGACTGAAGAAGAGAGAAGATGAAGAATTCGAACACAGAGAGGGAGAGAGGGTTCGAATTATAAGAAGAAGAGAATTTGAATTTTAAATTAAAATAAAAGGAAAATATTTTTCTTTTTATTTTAATTATTGGTTAGTATTCGAAAATTAAGGGAATAAATAAAATAAAATTTGAAAACTAAATAAATTAATTAATTAAAAAGATTTTTGAAAAAGTGGTTAGTGATTTTCGAAAATTGGAGAGAGAAAAGTAGTTAGGTGGTTTTGAAAAAGATATGATTGAAATAGTAAACTTTTAAAATTAAACAAAAAGTTAAGTGGTTAATTGAAAAAGATTTGAAAATCAATTTTGAAAAGATAAGAAGTTAGAAAAGATTTTGAAATTGATTTTGAAAAATATATGATTGAAATTTTATTTTGAAAAAGATTTGAAAAGGAAATTAAAAAGATTTGATTTTTGAAAATTGAAGTTGATTACTTGACTAACAAGAAACTAAAAGATATGATTTTAGAATTTAAAGATTGATCCTTTCTTTATAGGCAAGTAACAACTTGAAAATTTTTGAATCAAAACATTAAATGTTAGCATCAATTTCGAAAATATGAAATAAAAATAAGAAAAAGATTTTGAAAATTAAATTTTAAAATTTTCGAAAATATTAAGAAGGAAATTGAAAAAGATTTGATTTTTAAAAAAACTTTGAAAAGATAGAATTTTTAAATTGAAAATTTGACTTGACTAATAAGAAACAATTAAATTTTAAAATTTTATGACTAAATCAATTCAAATTTTCGAAATTTATGAGTGAAATAAGGGAAAGATATTTTTTATTTTTGAATTTTTATGAGGAGAGAGAAAAACATAAAAAATGATGCAAAACACAAGAAATTAAGATCAAAACTAATAATGCATGCAAGAACACTTTGAATGTCAAGGTGAACACCAAGAACACTTTGAAGATCATGATGAACATCAAGAACTTATTTTTGAAAATTTTTAAGAAAAGAAAAACATGCAAGATACCAAACTTAAAAATTTTTAAACTATAGACACTAATAATTCAAGAATGCATATGAAAAACAAGAAAAGACACCAAACAAGAAAATTTAAAGATCAAACAAAGAGAATCATCAAGAACAACTTAAAGATCAATGAAGTACACCATGCATGAATTTTCGAAAATAAGAGAAATGCAATTGACACCGAACTTAAAATTTGACACTAGACTCAAACAAGAAACACAAAATTTTTGGTTTTTATGATTTTATGAATTTTTTTTGTATTTTTCAAAAATTATTTTGAAAAAGAAAACAAAATAAAGCTCTAGAATTCATTCTTAAAAATTCTAAAGAACAAAATAAAATTTTTTTTGTATATATTTTTTTTGAAATTTTTTTTCGAAAATAAAAAAGCTTAAAAATAAAATAAAATTACCTAATCTGAGCAACAAGATGAACCGTCAGTTGTCCAAACTCGAACAATCCCCGGCAACGGCGCCAAAAACTTGGTGAACGAAATTGTGATCTCTAACAATGGCGCCAAAAACTTGGTACGCACAATCTTAATCTCAACTCTTTGTCACAACTCCGCACAACTAACCAGCAAGTGCACTGGGTCGTCCAAGTAATACCTTATGTGAGTAAGGGTCGATCCCATGGAGATTGTCGGCTTGAAGCAAGCTATGGTCATCCTTGTAAATCTCAGTCAGGTAGATTCAAATGGTTATGAGGTTTTGATAATTAAAATATAAACAAAATATAAAATAAGATAAAGTTACTTATGTAATTCATTGGTGGGAATTTCAAATAAGCGTTTGGAGATGCTTTGTTGCTTCTGAACCTATGCTTTCCTATTGTCTTCTTCCAACCATGCGTTACCTCCTTCCATGGCAAGCTGTATGATCCTCTCGGATGAAAACAAATCCATATGCGCTGTCACTGCATGGCTAATCTTCTGTCGGTTCCCGCTAGCGTCGGAATAAGACCATTGTCTTTTTGCACACTGTCACTTGTGTCCCACATTCGTAGGTTTAAAGCTCGTCACAGTCATCCCATCCCAGATCCTACTCGAAATACCACAGACAAGGTTTAGACTTTCTGGATCTCAGGAATGCTGCCAATGGTTCTAGCCTATACCACGAAGACTCTGATCTCACGGAATGGAATGCTCTGTTGTCAGGAGAGGGAACCATGCATCGTGAACCAGGAGGCCAAGAGATACACACTCAAGCTATTACAGATAGAACGGAAGTGGTTGGCAGGCACACGTTCATAAGTAAGAATGATGATGAGTGTCATGGGTCATCACATTCATCAGGTTGAAGTGCGAGTGAATATCTTAGAGAAGAAGTAGGCGTGAATTGAATAGAAAAACAATAGTACTTGTATTAATTCATGAAGAACAGCAGAGCTCCACACCTTAATCTATGTGGTGTAGAAACTCCACCGTAGAAAATACATAAGCGAAAGGTCTAGGCATGGCCGTGAGGCCAGCCTCCAAACATGTACCAAATGGTCTATGATAGCACAAAACTGATCAAAGATCAAAAGTGATCAAAGATGATAAAAGCCTCTAAAAGTAGTTTTTATACTAAACTAGTAATCTAGGTTTACAGAAAATGAGTAATTAAGTGCAGATAGTGCAGAAATCTACTTCCGGGGCCCACTTGGTGTGTGCTTGGGTTGAGGATTGAAGCTTTTTTGTGCATAGGCTGTTCCTGGAGTTAAACGCCAGCTTTGGTGCTAGTTTGGGCGTTTAACTCCAATTCTGGTGCCAGTTTGGGCGTTTTACGCCAAGATGTTTTAGGATGACTTTGAACGCCAGTTTGGGCCAGCAAATCTCAGGAAAAGTATGGACTATTATATATTGCTGGAAAGCCCAGGATGTCTACTTTCCAACACAATTAAGAGCGCGCCAATTGGGCTTCTAAGCTCCAGAAAATCCACTTCGAGTGTAGGGAGGTCAGAATCCAACAGCATTTGTAGTCCTTTTTCAGCCTCTGAATCAGATTTTTGCTCAGGTCCCTCAATTTTAGCCAGAAAATACCTGAAATCACAGAAAAATATACAAACTCATAGTAAAGTCCAGAAATGTGATTTTTGAATAAAAAATAATAAAAATATAATAAAAGTAATAAAAACATACTAAAAACTATGTAAAAACAATGCCAAAAGGGGTATAAATTATCCGCTCATCAGTTAGCTTGGTTGATGCAATTAATCAAAAAGTTAGAAGAATGGAAATATGAACAATGAATAGCTAAAATAATCAAAGTAAAACTAAGGAAAACAGAGTGGACAGAAAATTAAAGAGCTAAAAGGAAACGATAAGGTAATAAAATTGCTTAATCTAGTTCTCCAATCAATTTAATCGTTGTCAAATTCAAATCAATCCCCGGAAATGGCTCCATAAAACTTGATGAGTCGAATTCACTCCCCATATACAAATGGTGAATCCGTTCTTTTGGCAAGCACACTAAAATTATCGTCAAGTAACAATGGAGTGGGATCGTATCCACAGAGATTGGTAGATTTGAACAATTTTAATCAATTGGTGAATTAGTCAAGCTAAGCAAAAGAGATTATGATTGCAGAATTTTAAATGTGCAAAAATATAAATGGCTCAAAGGTAAAGAAAGCAGTAAATAGCATAATTGGAAATGGCGAGAAAGTAAAGAGCAGAAACTTAAATGACTGAATTGTAAATATGAATGGGGACTTGCAGAATGTAAAGAAAGCTATAAATAAAGTTGAAGATAAGAATAGGGGAATTCATTGAGATTAGGAGATGTTGTCTCTTTGGATTAAATCCAGCTCATATCCTCTTCAATCATGTAACTCATTGACCTCTTGGCAATCATGATTGATTGAGCCTCAATCCCTTGGTGACTCAATCTCTTAGATCTTGATCAATAGCCAATTCCTTGGTGTAATTGCTCATGAAGAGAGATATGCTTGGTCCCTGATTATACCACACATCATCATAGGTCCAAGTAGAGGGAGAATTTTATGTCACCATATCCAAATACCAAAACCCAGATCCTACTCAAGTGTGAGAAGGGATTTCTAGCATGATTTCATATTTCTTTTTCCAAGGTTCCCATGAAACCCATTTTGCATTCAACCCATTTTCCAAGGTGATTGAACACTAGCATGAAGAACAAAATTCCTTCTAGCAAATCAAAGAGAAGATGAAGAGAAGAAGAAATTCACTATCATTAATCTATCAAGTACAACAGAGCTCCCTCTCTCAATGAGAGGGAATTTAGCTACTCATAGCTCAAGAGAAAAGTAAAAAGTGATGGAAAGTGCATCTAACTATTGTTTCCACTAATAGCTCAACTGCTTAACACCCTTTCATCAGTACTTCCAAGGGGTATATATACTACTCCTAGCAATAGCAAATAAAGAAAAATACAAAAGTGAAAGTAAAATTACATTTTGGAGGGAAAAAGAAACTCAATAAACGTGATCTCACAGTTGGCATGTGATTGGCGCTTCAGTGGCGTGCCACACCTTGCTCTGATTCTGCCTTGGCATGCCACGCCCAATCCTCAAGTGGCACGCCTCCCTCCATTGATCACCTTTGTGTGCCACGCCTTCGAGCCCAAGTGGCACGCCCAGGGTTCTTTTAAGCCTTGGGTAGCCTGGCGTGCCATGCCTTCGAGCCCAAGTGGCATGCCCAGGCCTTTTTAAAGGCTTGGGTAGCCTGGCGTGCCACGCCTTCGAGCCCAAGTGGCACGCCCAGGCCTTTTCCTTCTTCTATTAGCTTATGGAATGTTGAACTGTCGTGGCACGCCTAGGGTTTGGCGTGCCACGCCCATGTTGTGTGCTTGATCTATCTTTCTGGAAAGTTGAACTAGCATGGCATCACTAGGGTCTAGCGTGCCACGCCCTTGTTGTGCTTTACTCCTTAGCTTGGCGTGTCATGCCTAGAACTCAAGTGGCATGCCCAGGTCTTCCTTTGCTTGGTTGATGATAATGGCGTGCCACGCCTGAGACTCAACTGGCACGCCTAGTTGGAGGTTGGTAGCTGGCGTGCCACGCCTTCGACACCAAGTGGCACGCCCATATGGTTTGCCCTTTGTCTTCCTCTCTGGAAAGTTGTACCAGCGTGCCACGCCTAGGGGTTGGCATGCCACGCCCATCATTTGCCTTGGTTCTAGTAGCTGGTGTGCCACGCCCAGCATTCAAGTGGCATGCCCAGGTGGGAATCTCAAGCTGGCGTGCCACGCCTTCGACACCAAGTGGCACGCCCAGCCTTTGCTTTGGCCTTCTTTGTACCTTAGCATGCCACGCCCAGGTGCTCAAGTGATGGTGGAAGCTTGGCGTGCCACGCCTTCGATCTCAAGTGGCACACCCAGCCTTTTTAGCCTTCAACTTCTTCTCTGGAATTTTATACTGGCGTGCCACGCCATACTGCTCAAGTGGCACCCCTATTCATTTGTTGCCCTCCTAGCTTGGCGTGCCACGCCTGGCTCCTCAAGTGGCACGCCCAAGTGGTTTTTAAAGCTGGCGTGCCACACCTTCGATACCAAGTGGCACGCCCATGGCTTAATTAGGTGGGTCTGGCGTGCCACGCCCCTTTAGTGGCCTTCATTTTTGCTCTCTGAAAGGTTGTACTGGCGTGCTACGCCCAGCTTCTAGCGTGCCACACCCATGTATATGCTTGGGGGATCCTCTCTGGACTTTAGTACTGGCGTGCCACGCCCAGCTTCTGGCATGCCATGCCAGTACAATTTTGTGGTGTTTGCTTTAAGTGGCACGCCCATTTCACACGCCCAGCTTGATTTGTTGTTTTCTCCCCCTTTTTGATGTCTTTTTCACCTGAAATTCAGCACAAAATCATTTCAAAGCAATGTACTATAATGTTCATCAAATAATGAATGAATTGCAATGATCTAATGAGATTATGCCCTTTTATGGTCCTTTTTATATAAGAAGAAATGGTAGATGATGCAAGTCATCACAACCCTTCCTTGGTGCGTGCCTCATGATTGAGTGCCCTAAAATGTTCACTAAGGTGAACGTGGCGTTCACTTGCTTGAATGTTGGCTCTTGTTGAGCCTTGGTGCGCTGATTTCCTTGCCTAGTGTTGCCTTAATGAACGCCACATTTGGTAATGCAACGCTGTCCTGGTTCTTTCCTTTCTTCATCATTTCTTCACCTACAAGTAACCAAACAACTAATCAAAGTCCCACCAAATTCACTAGATCTTTGCATCATTTATAAAATCATTAAATTCTAGCATAAAACCTATGATTTTATGTAAAATAAATGATGTTTAATTGATTCAACATAATCATGAAAATCTACTCTAACTACTTACTTATTGTGCAAGAAAGTGCATAAAACCTAATGAAACTTAATGAAAAATGCTTGTAAAACTAGCATAAGATGACTTGTCATCACTCATCATTTTTCCACTTGGGTCTAGGAAGTTGTTTGGATGTCTCCGTGAGAATTCCAATTGCTCACTACCCAAGTGGAAAAATGATGAGTGATGACAAGTCATCTTATGCTAGTTTTACAAGCATTTTTCATTAAGTTTCATTAGGTTTTATGCACTTTCTTGCACAATAAGTAAGTAGTTAGAGTGGATTTCCAAACAACTTCCTAGACCCATTCAATTGAGAATTATACCAACCCTTGTACTTCAATTTGGAGCATGCAACCATTTTGAACCTTGCATGAAAACTCTTACCACTAACCATCTCCCTCTTACTCTTATAGCCACAAAGAGCTCTAAGTTGCCCATCCGTCTCAAGCAAAGCATATTCAAGTGGGCTAATTAAGCTTAGAGATGAAAGATTTACCCACATGAATGAAGGAATGGATGGTGATGGCTTTGGGGGAGAGGTCTCCAGCAACTTTTGCAAGGTGATTTCCAGCTCCATTCCCTTGAGCTCTTCCTTGACAACTTCCACCTCTTTGCAAGCTTCCTCAATTTCAACCTCTTCCTCTTGGTAGCTTTTTTCCAATTCAATCTCTTCTTCTTTAATCTCCATCTCTTGATCAACCTCTGCAAAGTCTTCAACCATGATATGCCTCGGAGGTTGTACACCCTCCTCAACATCAACATCAAACACCTTGGAATGAGGCTCTATGACTGGACTTTCCCATGGAGGTTTCGCATCTCCCAAGTCTTCAACCACTTCCTCTGCTTTGATAATTTCGGCTTTCTCCACTTGCCCTAGTACAAAATCAGACTCTTCCTTGATGTCTTCCCCTTCATGACAACTTTCCTCAAGGGTCTCTACTACCTTCACCTTTAGGGCCTCCTCTAGCTTCTTTTGAAGTATGAATTCGCGAAACCGATCTATTCTCTCTTGTTTCGGGTCAGTAGCATCATTGGGATCATGTTGTTCTTGGCTTGATGGATATGGGTATTCTTGTACGGAGGGTGGTGGCGCACTAAAGCTTGAGGGTTGAATATTGGGAGTAGAGGGTTGGTTCCTATGGGATATAAGATATTGGAGTTTAGAGGTGAGACCAATGAGATTAGAGATAAGTGTGTTGTTATCCAACGGAGGTTGGGGTGGATAGGAGGGTTCATTTGTTGGGAGAAAGGGCTCATGATAGGAAGGTGGTTCATCTTGATAAGGATATGGAGATGGTGTATATTGAGATGGTGGTTCTTGGAAGTATGGCTCGTAAGGCTCTTGGTATGGTGGGTAAGGATTAGGGTCATATGGAGGTGAATGGTTGTAGGTGGCTTGTGAGTGTGGTGGTTGATGAGCGGATAATTTATACGCTTTTTGGCATTGTTTTTACATAGTTTTTAGTATGATTTAATTAGTTTTTACTATGTTTTTATTAGTTTTTATGCAAAATTCACATTTTTGGACTTTGCTATGAGTTTGTGTGTTTTTCTGTAATTTCAAGTATTTTCTGGCTGAAATTGAGGGACCTAAGCAAAATCTGATTCAGAGGCTAAAAAAGGACTGCAGATGATGTTGGATTTTGACCTCCCTGCACTCGAAATGAATTTTCTGGAGCTACAGAAACCCAAATGGCGTGCTCTTAATTGCGTTGGAAAGTAGACATCCAGGGCTTTCCAGAAATATAATAGTCTATACTTTGCTCAAAGATAAACAACATAAACTGGCATTCAACGCCAGTTCCATGCTGCATTCTGGCGTTAAACGCCAGAAACAGGTTACAAGTTGGAGTTAAACGCCCAAAACAAGTTACAACCTGGCGTTTAACTCCAGAAACAGCCTAGGCACGTGTAAAGCTCAAGTCTCAGCCCCAGTACACACCAAGTGGGTCCCAGAAGTGGATTTTTGCACTATCTATCATAGTTTATTCATTTTCTGTAAACCTAGGTTACTAGTTTAGTATTTAAACAACTTTTAGAGATTTATTTTGTACCTCATGACATTTTACACATTTCATATTGTATTTTTGATGGCATGAGTCTCTAAACCCCATGGTTGGGGGTGAGGAGCTCTGCTGTGTCTCGATGAATTAATGCAATTACTTCTGTTTTCTATTCAATCACGCTTGTTTCTATTTTAAGATACTCGCTTGTACTTAACCGTGATGAATGTGATGATCTGTGACACTTATCATCATTCTCAACCTATGAACGCGTGCCTGACAACCACTTCCATTCTACCTTAGATTAAGTGTTTATCTCTTAGCCTCTTGGTTCATGATCAGAGTCTTCGTGGTATTGGCTAGGATTATTGGCGGCCATTCCTAAGATCCGAAAAGTCTAAACCTTGTCTGTGGTATTCTGAGTAGGATCTGGGATGGGATGACTGTGACGAGCTTCAAACTCACAAGTGTTGGGCGTAGTGACAGACGCAAAAGGATCAATGGATCCTATTCCAACATGAGTGAGAACCAACAGATGATTAGCCGTGCGGTGACAGCGCATTTGGACCATTTTCACTGAGAGGACGGATGGTAGCCATTGACAACGGTGATCCACCAACATACAGCTTGCCATGGAAGGAGACCTGTGTGTGTGAAGAAGAAGACAGTAGGAAAGCAGAGATTCAGAAGACAGAGCATCTCCAAAACCTCAATCTGTTCTCCATTACTGCATAACAAGTACTATTTAATTTATGCTTTTTACTCTTCATAAATATAATCACTCTTATCATTGATTTTCTGACTAAGAATTACAAAATAACCATAGCTTGCTTCAAGCTGACAATCTCCGTGGGATCGACCCTTACTCACGTAAGGTATTACTTGGACGACCCAGTGCACTTGCTGGTTAGTGGTACGAGTTGTGAAAAGTGTGATTTACAATTCGTGCACCAAGTTTTTGGCGCTGTTGCTGGGGATTGTTTGAGTTTGGACAACTGATGGTTTATTTTGTTGCTTAGATTAGGAAAAATTTTTCTTTTTGGTTTAGAGTCTTCTGTTATTGTTTTTGGTTAAAATTTTAAAATCCTTATTTTATTTTTCTAATTTTTTTTTGAAAATTTTTAAAACCAATAACTTCATGATTTAGTCTTCTGTTTGAGTTTAGTTTCATATTTTAAGTTTGGTGTCAATTGCATGATTTTATTTTTCTTTCAATTTTTCGAATTATATGTTCTTAGTTCTTTCTTAATCTTCAAGTTGTTCTTGTTTATTTTCCTTGTTCGATCTTTAGTTTTTCTTGTTTTGTGTTTTTTCTTGTTTTTCTTGTGCATTTTTGAATTAATAGTATCCAAAAAAAAACACACTTTAAATTTATAACTTAATTGGCTAGAGCGTTGTCTTTATGTTCTTGGTAATTGGGAATCTTCCTTTTAAAACTTTTTCAAAAATAATTTTTCTTTGATTAAATCTCGTGTCAAACTTTTAAGTTTGGTGTTCTCTTGTTATTTTTTATTTTCGAAAACTTATTTTTAGTTTTCTAAAAGTTTTAAGTTTGGTGTTCTTTTTATGTTCTTGTGAGTCTTCAAAGTGTTCTTGAGGCTTCTTTGTGTTTTGATCTTTCGAAAAAACAAGGAGCATTAGATCTAAAAATTTTAAGTCTTGTGTCATTTTATTGTTTTTCTCTTTCCTCATGAAATTCAAAAATATCTTTTCTCTTTATTTTAAATTGAATTTTCGAAAATTACTTTTAAAATTTCAGATTTTTATTTTAAAAATCAAATCTTTTCAAAATTCAAAATCTTTTTCAAAAATCATATCCAAAGTTTTTCAAATCTTCTTAATTAAGCAATTATTTTCATTTTCAAATTTATTTTTCTCTTGGTTTTCGAAATTTACATTTTAATTTCTAATTAATTTATTTTATTTTATCTTATTATTTTTATTTATCTTAATAATTTGGTTTGTTCTACTTCAATAAAATAAAAACAAAAATATATTTTCTTTGCAATTCGTATCAATTCCATTTTATCCATCATGGATCTAAGTGGAAATGAACAGTCCAGAAGGACTCTGGGATCATATGCTAATCCTACTACTGCTGCATATGGGAGTAGTATCTGTATACCTCCCATCAAAGCAGGCAGTTTTGAGCTAAATCCTCAGCTCATTGTCATGGTGCAGCAAAACTGCCAGTATTCCGGTCTTCCACAGGAAGAACCTACTGAATTTCTGGCACAATTCTTGCAAATTGCTGACACAGTACGTGACAAGGAGGTAGATCAGGATGTATACAGGATGTTACTGTTTTCGTTTGCTGTAAAAGATCAAGCTAAAAGGTGGTTAAATAGCCAACCCACAGTAAGCATAAGAACATGGAAACAGTTATCAGACAAATTCCTGAATCAATATTTCCCTCCAAAAAGGATGACACAGCTAAGGCTGGACATCCAAGGCTTTAAACAAGAGGATGATGAATCCCTTTATAATACCTGGGAGAGGTACAGAGGGATGCTAAGGAAATGCCCCTCTGAAATGTTTTCAGAGTGGGTGCAATTAGACATCTTCTACTATGGGCTTACAGAAAGAGCTCAGATATCTCTAGACCACTCAGCTGGTGGATCTATACACATGAGAATAATTATTGAAGAGGCTCAAGAGCTTATTGATATAGTTGATAGAAATCAGCATCTATACATAAGTAGTGGGTCCTCCATAAAAGAAAAAGCCAAAGCAGTGTCTACTGAACTTGGTCCTCCAGAACAAGTTGCTAAACTCAATCAACAATTGTGTTTTCTAACAAAACAGCTAGCAGAATTCAAGGAGATGCTACAAGACACTAAAAATGCTAATAAAAATATGGAAGCACAATTGAATCAGACAAAACAACAGTTATCAAAGCAGATAACAGAAGAGTACCAGGCAGTTCAATTAAGAAGTGGGAAAACATTAAATACCTCACTTCAGAGCAGCAGAAAGCCAAGAAAAGAACAACTAACAGAGGATGAGCAAAATATTATCCAAAATCCCTCTGAGGACAGTAAGAGCCCAGAGAGGAATAACTCTGGCATTCAAATGCCAGAAAAGGATACAAAGTTGGCGTTAAATGCCCAACCCACGCACAGTTCTGGCGTTCAAACGCCAGAAACAGGCAAGGAGCTGGCGTCAAACGCCCAATGGAAGCTCAGTTCTGGCGTTCAAACGCCAGAAACAGGTAAGAAGTTGGCGTCCAACGCCAATCCAGCTTCTAACTCTAGCATTCAAATGCCAATGAGGGATCAGACACACACAAGTACTGATAGCAACCCCTCTAAAAAGGCTTTTCCAACCACCTCTGTAGGAAATAAACCTGCAGCAACTAAGGTTAACAAATACAAAGCCAAGATGCCTTATCCTCAAAAACTCCGCCAGGAGGAGCAGGATAAGCAGTTTGCCCGCTTTGCAGACTATCTCAGGACTCTTGAAATAAAGATTCCGTTTGTAGAGGCACTTGAGCAAATACCCTCTTATGCCAAGTTCATGAAAAAGGTCTTGAGTCATAAGAAGGATTGGAGAGAAACTGAAAGAGTTCTCCTCACTGAAGAATGCAGTGCAGTCATTCTGAAAAGCTTCCCAGAAAAGCTTAAAGATCCCGGGAGCTTTATCATACCATGCATATCAGAGGATAATTGCACCAAGACAGCTTTATGTGATCTTGGGGCAAGCATCAACCTAATACCTGCATCCACTATCAGAAAGCTTGGTTTAACTGAAGAAGTCAAACCAACCCGGATATGTCTCCAACTTGCTAATGGCTCCATTAAATACCCATCAGTCATCCAGACACAGCAAAAGACTTCATGAAAGTTGATCTTATTGACTCTTTGGTAGAGGAGATCAACATGGCTGAGAGTCTCGAATCAGAGCTGGAAGACATCTTTAAAGACGTTCAGCCTGATCTGGAGGATTCAGAGGAATTGAAAGAACCTCTGAAACTTCCTCAGGAAGAGGAAAAACCTCATAAACCCGAGCTCAAACCATTACCACCATCCTTGAAATATGTATTTCTGGGAGAAGGTGACACTTTTTCGGTGATCATAAGCTCTGCTTTAAATCCCCTGGAAGAGGAAGTGCTACTTCAAGTGCTAAGAACACACAAGACAGCTCTTGGGTGGTCCATAAGTGATCTTAAGGGCATCAGCCCAGCAAGATGCATGCACAAGATCCTATTGGAGGACGATGCTAAGCCAGTGGTTCAACCACAGAGGCGGCTAAATCCATCCATGAAGGAAGTGGTGTAGAAAGAGATCACCAAGTTACTGGAGGCTGGGATTATTTATCCTATTTCTGATACCCCTGGGTAAGCCCTGTCCAAGTTGTCCCCAAAAAGGGAGGCATGACAGTGGTTCATAATGAAAAAAATGAACTGGTTCCTACAAGAACAGTTACAGGGTGGTGCATGTGTATTGACTACAGAAGGCTCAATACAGCCACAGAAAGGATCATTTTCCTTTACCATTCATAGACCAGATGCTAGAAAGACTAGCAGGTCATGACTATTACTACTTTTTGGATGGTTATTCAGGCTACAACCAAATTGTAGTAGATCCCCAGGATCAAGAGAAAACAACATTCACATGTTCATCTGGAGTATTTGCCTACAGAAGGATGCCATTTGGGCTGTGTAATGCACCTGCAACCTTTCAGAGATGCATGCTCTCTATTTTCTCTGATATGGTGGAAAATTTTCTGGAAGTCTTCATGGATGACTTCTCAGTATATGGAGACTCATTCAGCTCCTGTCTCGATCACCTGACACTGGTTCTGTAAAGATGCCAAGAGACTAACCTGGTTTTAAACTGGGAAAAATGTCACTTTATGGTGACTGAAGGGATTGTCCTTGGGCACAAGATTTCGAACAAGGGAATAGAGGTGGATCAAGCTAAGGTTGAGGTAATTGAAAAATTACCACCACCTGCCAATGTTAAGGCAATCAGAAGCTTTCTGGGGCATGCAGGATTCTATAGAAGGTTTATAAAGGATTTTTCAAAAATTGCAAAACCTTTGAGCAACCTGCTAGCTGCTGACATGCCATTTGTATTTGACACAGAGTGTTTGCAGGCGTTTGAAACTCTGAAAGCTAAGCTGGTCACAGCACCAGTTATTTCTGCACCAGACTGGACATTACCATTCGAACTAATGTGTGATGCCAGTGACCATGCCATTGGTGCAGTATTAGGGCAGAGGCATGACAAGCTTCTGTATGTCATTTATTATGCTAGCCGTGTTTTAAATGATGCCTAGAAAAATTACACAACCACAGAAAAAGAATTGCTTGCAGTAGTTTATGCCATTGACAAGTTTAGATCATACTTAGTAGGATCAAAAGTGATTGTGTACACTGACCATGCTGCTCGTAAATATCTACTTACAAAGCAGGATTCAAAACCCAGGCTCATAAGATGGGTGTTGCTTCTGCAAGAGTTTGATATAGAAATAAGAGACAGAAAAGGGACAGAAAACCAAGTGGCTGATCATCTGTCCCGGATAGAACCAGTAGAAGGGGCGTCCTTTCCCTCTATTGAGATCTCTGAAACCTTTCCGGATGAGCATTTGTTCGCCATTCAGGAAACACCATGGTTTGCAGACATTGCAAACTATAAAGCTGCAAAGTTCATACCTAAGGAGTACAGCAGGCAACAAAAGAAAAAATTAATTACTGATGCAAAGTACTACTTGTGGGATGAATCCTATCTCTTTAAGAGATGTGCAGACGGAATAATCCGAAGGTGTGTGCCTAGAGAAGAAGCACAGAAGATCTTATGGCATTGCCATGGGTCATAATATGGAGGCCACTTCGGAGGTGAGCGAACAGCCACCAGGGTCCTCCAATGTGGCTTCTACTGGCCTACCCTCTATAGAGATTTCCGAGAGTTTGTATGTAACTGTGACAGTTGCCAGAGAGCTGGTAATCTGCCTCATGGTTACGCCATGCCTCAACAAGGAATCTTGGAGATTGAGTTGTTTGATGTATGGGGTATTGACTTCATGGGGCCTTTCCCACCATCATACTCAAACACTTATATTCTGGTGGCAGTCGACTATGTATCCAAATGGGTAGAGGCCATTGCCACACCCACTAATGATACTAAGACAGTACTGAAGTTCCTCCAGAAACATATCTTCAACAGGTTTAGTGTCCCTAGAGCACTAATTAGTGATGGGGGCACTCACTTCTGCAACAAACAGCTTTACTCTGCTATAGTCCAGTATGGAATTAGTCACAAGGTGGCAACTCCATATCATCCACAGACAAACGGGCAAGCTGAAGTCTCTAATAGAGAACTAAAAAGAATCTTAGAACAGACTGTAAGTACCCGTAGACAGGATTGGGTGAGAAGCTTGGATGATGCTCTGTGGGCTTACAGAACAGCATTCAAGACTCCTATAGGGACCTCTCCATACCAGCTTGTGTATGGTAAGGCCTGCCATCTGCCCGTGGAACTGGAGTACAAAGCCTACTGGGCAACCAGATTCCTAAACTTTGATGCCAAATTAGCTGGAGAAAAAAGATTGCTCCAGCTAAATGAGCTAGAGGAGTTCAGACTCATTGCTTTCGAAAATGCCAAGATTTACAAAGAGAAAGGAAAAAGGTGGCATGACAGAAAGCTATCATCTAGAGTCTTTGAACCAGGACAGAAGGTTCTGCTGTTTAACTCTAGGCTCAGGCTATTCCCCGGGAAACTGAAATTCCGGTAGAGGGGACCATATGTGATTACAAGTGTGTCACCATATGGCTATGTGGAGCTTCAAGACATTGATTCTAATAAGAAGTTCATTGTTAATGGACAGAGAATCAAGCATTATCTTGAAGGCAATGTTGAGCAAGAGTGCTCAAGGCTGAGGCTAGATTAAAAGCTTAGTAAGGTCCAGCTAAAGACAATAAAGAAGCGCTTGTTGGGAGGCAACCCAGCCATTAGCAAAACCTATTTTTATTTAAATAATAATTATACGAGTTTAATATAAATAATCTTCAATGTAAAGTATCAATTGCATAAGTTCACAGGGTTACAGAAGGATTCAAAGTACAAAACAGGGAAAAGAAGCTCCCTGGCAAGAAAACGCCAGTAAGAGGTACAATTGGGCATTTAACGCCAGTAATGATACCTTTTTGGGCATTCAGAAAAATGCCTAGTGACGAAAGATTTCTGGCGTTTAACGCCAGCCAAAAGCAACAGCTGGGCGTTAAACGCCCAAAAGAGGCTACAGATGGGCGTTAAACATGTTCCCAACTTGGATGTTTTTCAAAATTTCATATTTCCATCCATTTTTCTTGCATAAACATGTTCCCATACTTTCATTTTTCAAAATTTTTTCCAAAAATTTTTAAATATCTTAATCCTAAAATTAAATCTTTTTTAATTCTTCTTCAACCTCTTCTCAAATCTTTTTTCAAAACAAATCTATCTTTTTCAAAAAAAATTTTTCAAACTCATTAATATCTTTTTCAAATCTTCATAATATTTTTAGAACAAATCTATCTTTTTCAAATATCTTTCAAATCTTTTCAATTTTAAATTACATCTTTTCCTATCTTACTTATCTTTTCCAAATCACATTTTTTATCATATCTTTTTAAAAGATTTTCGAAAACCCACCCCCTTCCCTTTAAATCCTCATTCGGCCTCCCCCTCTCTTCCACAATTCGAACTTGGCTCTCCCTCTATCCCTCTCTTTTCTTTTTTTTTTTTGCTTGAGGACAAGCAAACCTCTAAGTTTGATGTGTTTATCCGTGATCACTAAGCCAATACCCACCAAGATCATGGCTCCTAAGGGAAAACAAACCAACTCAAGAGGCAAGAAAGAGAATATTCCAAAACCACTTTGGAATCAAGGGAAGTTCTTAACCAAAGAACATTCAGACCATTACTACAAAATAATGGGTCTAAGGTCAGTGATCCCGGAAGTTAAATTCGATCTGAAAGAAGACGAATATCCGGAGATCCAAGAGCAAATTCGAAACAGGAGCTGGGAAGTCCTAGCTAATCCTAAAACAAAGGTCGGAAGAAACATGGTTCAGGAATTCTACTCTAATCTGTGGCAGACAGACAGGCAGAGAATAGTTGGAACCGCATTCTTTGACTATCGAACTCTGGTTAGAGGGAAGATTGTTCACACCCACCTTGACAAAATAAGGGAGATCTTCAAGTTGCCTCAACTGCAAGATGACCCAGACTCCTTTAATAGGAGAATGATGAGACCAAATCAGAGCTTGGACAAAATCCTAGAGGACATATGCCTCCCTGGAGCCAAATGGACAACCAACACAAAGGGTGTCCCAAACCAACTCAAAAGAGGAGATCTCAAACCAGTCGCCAGAGGCTGGCTGGACTTCATCCTTGAAATTAGTTTAATTATTTTGATGTGGTGACAATACTTTTTGTTTTCTGAATGAATGATTGAACAGTGCATATGTCTTTTGATATTGCTGTTTATGAATGTTAAATATGTTGGCTCTTGAAAGAATGATGAAAAGGAGAAATGTTATTTGATAATCTGAAAAATCATAAAATTGATTCTTGAAGCAAGAAAAAGCAGTGAATATAAAAGCTTGCAAAAAAAAAAAAGAGCAAGCAGAAAAAGCCAATAGCCCTTAAAACCAAAAGGCAAGGGTAGTAAAAGGATCCAAGGCTTTGAGCATCAGTAGATAGGAGGGCCCAAGGGAATTAAATCCTTGCCTAAGCGGCTAAACCAAGCTGTCCCTAACCATGTGCTTGTGGCGTGAAGGTGTCAAGTGAAAACTTGAGACTGAGCGGTTAAAGTCAAGGTCCAAAGCAAAAACAGAGTGTGCTTAAGAACCCCGGACACCTCTAATTGGGGAATTTAGCAAAGCTGAGTCACAATCTGAAAAGGTTCACCCAGTAATGTGTCTGTGGCATGTATATATCTGATGGTAATACTGGAAAACAGAGTGCTTAGGGCCACAACCAAGACTCATAAAATAGCTGTGTTCAAGAATCAACATACGGAACTAGGAGAATCAATAACACTATCTAAATTCTAAGTTCCTATAGATGCCAATCATTCTGAACTTCAATGGATAAAGTGAGATGCCAAAACTATTCAAGAGGCAAAAAGCTACTAGTCCCGCTCATCTGATTAGAGCTAAGTTTCATTGATAATTTGGAATTTATAGTATATTCTCTTCTTTTTATCCTATTTGATTTTCAGTTGCTTGGGAACAAGCAACAATTTAAGTTTGGTGTTGTGATGACCGGATAATTTATACGCTTTTTGGTATTGTTTTTACATAGTTTTTAGTATGATTTAGTTAGTTTTTACTATGTTTTTATTAGTTTTTATGCAAAATTTACATTTCTGGACTTTGCTATGAGTTTGTGTGTTTTTCTGTGATTTCAGGTATTTTCTGGCTGAAATTGAGGGACCTGAGCAAAATCTGATTCAGAGGCTGAAAAAGGACTGCAGATGATGTTGGATTCTGACCTTCCTGCACTCAAAATAGATTTTCTAGAGCTATAGAAACCTAAATGGTGCGCTCTCAATTGCGTTGAAAAGTAGACATCCAGGGCTTTCCAGCAATATATAATAGTCCATACTTTGCTCAAAGATAAATGACGTAAACTGGCGTTAAACGCCAGAAACAGGTTACAAGTTGGAGTTAAACGCCCAAAACAAGTTACAACCTGGCGTTTAACTCCAGAAACAGCCTAGGTACGTGTAAAGCTCAAGTCTCAGCCCCAGCACACACCAAGTGGGCCCCGGAAGTGGATTTCTACACTATCTATCATAGTTTATTCATTTTTTGTAAACCTAGGTTACTAGTTTAGTATTTAAACAAATTTTAGAGATTTATTTTGTACCTCATGACATTTTACACATTTCATATTCTATTTCTGACGGCATGAGTCTCTAAACCCCATGGTTGGAGGTGAGGAGCTCTGCTGTGTCTCGATGAATTAATGCAATTACTTTTGTTTTCTATTCAATCACACTTGTTTCTATTCTAAGATACTCGCTTGTACTTAACCGTGATGAATGTGATGATCCGTGACACTCATCATCATTCTCAACCTATGAACGCGTGCCTAACAACCACTTCCGTTCTACCTTAGATTGAGTGTGTATCTCTTAGCCTCTTGGTTCATGATCAGAGTCTTCGTGGTATAGGCTAGGATTATTGGCGGCCATTCCTGAGATCCGAAAAGTATAAACCTTGTCTGTGGTATTCTGAGTAGGATCTAGGATGGGATGACTGTGACGAGCTTCAAACTTACAAGTGTTGGGCGTAGTGACAGACGCAAAAGGATCAATGGATCCTATTCCAACATAAGTGAGAACCGACAGATGATTAGCCGTGCGGTGACAGCGCATTTGGACCATTTTCACTGAGAGGACGGATGGTAGCCATTGACAACGGTGATCCACCAACATACAGCTTGCAATGGAAGGAGACCTGTGTGTGTGAAGAAGAAGACAGTAGGAAAGCAGAGATTCAGAAGACAGAGCATCTCCAAAACCTCAATCTGTTCTCCATTACTGCATAACAAGTACTATTTAATTTATGCTTTTTACTCTTCATAAATATAATCACTCTTATCATTGATTTCCTGACTAAGAATTACAAAATAACCATAGCTTGTTTCAAGCCAACAATCTCTGTGGGATCGACCCTTACTCACGTAAGGTATTACTTGGACGACCCAGTGCACTTGCTGGTTAGTGGTACGAGTTGTGAAAAGTGTGATTTACAATTCATGCACCAGTGGTTCAAAGTTATGTTGAGGAGATGGTTCATAAGCATATGGTGGGGTTTGTTGGTAACTACAAGGGGTCCACCATATTCGTCATCTTCGTACGCATCCTGGAATGGCTCTTGACCATAGTAATTTGGTGGAGGTTGGTTGTCACGAAAGGGTCCACCATAACTATTGTCTTGGGATGCATCGTAGAATGGTCGTTGCTCATGGCACCTTGGAGGAGGTTGTTGCCGAAAGGGTTGATCAAATCCTCGTGGCTCCTCCCATCTTTGATTATTTCGACCTTGATGCATGTTCTCATTATAGCGTCCATTGCCTGCAACATAATTTGAACTAAACTCATAGCCAAAGGGGTGCGAATTCATAGTAGCAGATAAAAATAAAAACTAATAATAATTAAAGAAAATAAACTCCTAAAACTAGAAACACTAACAAAGAAATGAAAAAGCAAATATTTACAATAACCAATAATAAGGCACACATTTGCAACTCCCCGGCACCGGCGCCATTTTGACGAATGGATTTTTTGCTAGTAAAGAATTCACAAATAAGTTCTCGTTGCTAGTATAGTTTCTAAACCAACAAAGAATCCTTTCGTACAAAAACTTGTTTGTCGCTAAAGCAAACCCAATAAAAATAAACTGAAGTATTTAAACCTCGGGTCGTCTCTCAAGGAATTGCAGGGAGGTGTACTTATAATTGGTTATGAAATTGTATATGTTTGGGATTTTTGAAAAAAGGAATAAGGAAATAAAATGGCAAGAAATTAAACTAATAGCTAAGAAAAGACTCTTGGCAAGGTATGAAAACTGGACGTCCTATCCTAGTTATCCTTATCAATTATGATGAGAATTGTCTGTTGCTACCACTAGTTATCCTCTAACTATGAAGGAAAGTCAAGTGGATAAATCAATATGAATCCTCAAGTCCTAGTCAACACTCAAGGAAAGACTAAAGTTAGTGGAATTCTACTCAATTAGCAACTCTCAATTATCAATCAACAAAGGAGTTTGATAACTCAAGTGTCTCCAATTAATCAATTCAAGCTAAGAATATAAAAAGCTAAATTAAAATCATAAATATGAAATACATCAAATTGCGTTAAATAAAGAAATCAAATCTAACATGGAGTTCATAAACCAAATTGGAAAAGAAGAGAATCAACAAGAGAAATAAATAAACTAGAACGCTAGAACAATTAAAAGTAGAAGAGAAACTAAAATAAAGGAACATTGAACCTGGAATTGAGAAGAAATAAACCTAAAACTAAGAGAAATCCTAAAATCTAGAGAGAGGAGAGAGCCTCTCTCTCTAGAAAAACTACATCTAAAACCTAAAATTATGTGAATGAATGTTTGAATGAATTAATGATTCAATGTGTGTTGAGTCTCTGCTTGTCCCCTGGCTTTAGTCTGCGTTTTTGGGCCGAAAACTGGGTCCAAACTCAGCCCAAAATTGCCCCTAGCATTTTCTGCAATTTCTGCAGGTAGCGCATATCACGCGTACGCGTAGGTCACGCATGCGCGTCGTTTGGCGATATTCCTTGTCACGCGTACGCATCGCTGATCATCTTTGCGTATCACGCGTACGCGTCAGGTACGCGCACGCGTCACCGTACAAAACTCCAATTCACGCGCACGCGTGAGCCATGCGTGCGTGTCGCTTCTCGCTGGTTGTCTCCTTCTGAATCTCTACTTTCCTACTGTCTTTATTCAATTATTCATACTCCTTTGCATGGCAAGCTTTATGTTGGGGGATCACCGTTGTCAATGGCTACCGTCCGTCCTCTCAGTGAAAATGGTCCAAATGCGCTGTCACCGCACGGCTAATCATCTGTCGGTTCTTGATCATATTGGAATAGGATCCATTGATCCTTTTGCGTCTGTCACTACGCCCAACACTCGCGAGTTTGAAGCTCGTCACAGTCATCCCTTCCCAGATCCAACTCGGAATACCACAGACAAGGTTTAGACTTTTCAGATCTCAGGAATGGCCGCCAATAATTCTAGCCTATACCACGAAGACTCCAATCTTTCAGAATGGAGGCTAAGAGATACACACTCAAGCTATTGCAGATAGAACGGAAGTGGTTGTCAGGCACGCGTTCATAGGTGAGAATGATGATGAGTGTCACAGATCATCATATTCATCAGGTTGAAGTGGGAGTGAATATCTTGGAATAAGAATAAGCTTGAATTGAATAGAAAAATAATAGTACTTCGCATTAATTCATGAGGAAGAGCAGAGCTCCACACCTTAATCTATGGGGTGTAGAAACTCCACCGTTGAAAATACATAAGTGATGATAGTGTTCATTGGCTTTGACCCCAGAGGGGGAACCAGAATGACTAAGACCTCTAATACAATAGTAAAAAGTCCTATTTATACTAAACTAGTTATTAGGGTTTACAAAGATAAGTAAATGATGCAGAAATCCACTTCCGGGGCCCACTTGGTGTGTGGTTGGGCTGAGCATTGAGCTTTACACGTGTAGAGACTTCTCTTGGATTTAAACGCTAGGTTGTAGCCTGTTTGTGGCGTTTAACTCTGGTTTGTAACCTGTTTCTGGCGTTTAACTTCAGAATAGGGCAGGAAGTTGGCGTTTGAACGACAGTTTGCATCGTCAAAACTCGGGCAAAGTATGGACTATTAAATATTTCTGAAAAGCTCTAGATGTCTACTTTTCACCGCAATTGAGAGCGCGCCAATTGGACTTCTGTAGCTCCATAAAATCCATTTCGAGTGCAGGGAGGTCAGAATCCAACAACATCTGTAGTCCTTTTCAGCCTCTGAATAAGATTTTTGCTCAGGTCCCTCAATTTCAGCCAGAAAATACCTGAAATCACAGAAAAACATACAAACTCATAGTAAAGTCCAGAAATTTGAATTTTGCTTGAAAACTAATAAAAACATAGTAAAAACTAACTAAATCATACTAAAAACTATGTGAAAACAAAGCCAAAAAGCGTATAAATTATCCGCGCATCACAACACCAAACTTAAATTGTTGCTTGTCCCCAAGCAACTGAAAATCAAATAGGATAAAAAGAAGAGAATATACTATAAATTCCAAAATATCAATGAAACTTAGCTCCAATTAGATGAGCGGGACTAGTAGCTTTTTGCCTCTGAACAGTTTTGGCATCTCACTTTATCCTTTGAAGTTCAGAATGATTGGCATCTATAGGAACTCAGAATTTAGATAGTGTTATTGATTCTCCTAGTTCAGTATGTTGATTCTTGAACACAGCTACTTTATGAGTCTTGGCCGTGGCCCTAAGCACTTTGTTTTCCAGTATTACCACCGGATACATAAATGCCACAGACACATAATTGGGTGAACCTTTTCAGATTGTGACTCAGCTTTGCTAGAGTCCCCAATTAGAGGTGTCCAGGGTTCTTAAGCACACTCTTTTTGCTTTGGATCACGACTTTAACCGCTCAGTCTCAAGCTCTTTACTTGACACCTTCACGGCACAAGCACATGGTTCGTGACAGCTTGGCTTAGCCACTTAGGCCAGGATTTTATTCCTTTGGGCCCTCCTATCCATTAATGCTCAAAGCCATGGATCCTTTTTATTACCCTTGCCTTTTGGTTTTAAGGGCTATTGGCTTTTGCTCTTGCCTTTTGGTTTAAAGAGCTATTGGCTTTTTCTGCTTGCTTTTTCTTTTTCTTTCTTTTTCTTTTATTTTTGCCATTTTTTTTGTCAGCCTTGTTTTTCACTGCTTTTTCTTGCTTCAAGAATCATTTTTATGATTTTTCAGATTATCAAATAATATTTCTCCTTTTTCGTCATTCTTTCAAGAGCCAACAATTTTAACATTCATAAACAACAAATTAAAAAATATGCACTCACTACAAGAATTTGACAAATTAACGACAAATTTTTGCGAGAAATATGTTTTGTCATTAATCCGTCACTAACTTGCGAGGAATTAGTGACACACTAATGGCAAAATTAATGAGCGGTTACAAAATACCCGAACTTGAGAAAAGCGACTGATTAGCGAGAGATTTACGAGTAAGTTTGTTTCTCGTAGATTGATTTTTGTGGCTAAAAAAAGAGCGGGGAAAATTTTCTCACTAATTTGTCACAAATCAATTAGCGAGTGACAATGTTATAGCAAATCAGTCACTTAGGGATTCAATCGAATAAAAATAAAGTAACGAGTGATATTATTGTCACTATTCCGTCGCAAGTATTTGATATACAATTAGCGAGAAACAATTCACACACTAGTTCATCGCTAAATAAACTTTGTGCGAAATGGCTAATTAGTGAGGAACAACGTTCCTAACTAATCCGTCACGAAGAATTGAAATGTATTTTGTGATGGTTAATTTCCTAGCTAATTTGTCACCAAATTATTTATTTTTTAGCGAGCAACTAGTTTCTCGCTAATTTGTCGCATAATATTGTAAAATTCAAAATAAGAGTAGCGACAGAAAATAGTCGTCGCTAACTCGTCGCAACAGATAAATCATTTAGCTAAGGAACTGTTCCTCGCTAATTAGTCGCTAAAGTGGAAATACGGATATTGAGCGCCTAGGACCTAAGTAGTGAGAAATTTGCAACCGTTTAACAACTGAAACAGTTTGTTCACTGATTTCAAGTTGCTGATTAGCGGGCAAAATACATTTTTCGCTAAGTTGTCGCAAGTTTAATTTAGCGAGCGACTTGGCAACTGCAATCTTGTCGCAAAGTAAAAGCTATATCCTACCTATTTTGTAGCAAATTACTTGCTAATCTCGTTGGAAATCCGTCGCAGAGTTATAACAAATCCAAAACTGATTAAGAAAATTTTATAAGTAACCGGTCGCAATTGAGTCACTAATCAAAAGCTTATTTAGTGAGGAATTAGCGACCATTTAACAACTGATATACTTTTCTCGTTTATTTCATGTTGTTACTAATTTGTCAGAAAAAATATTAGTCCCATGTTGCTTCTAATCACTAACCACTATATACATCCATAGAAAATTCATGAAAAAAATCATTAAAAAAGTAATACAAATTATTTTAATTTATTTATTTTAATATAAGATCATTGATATTTACATAAATATTTTCGTATTTTTTTAAAAAAAATCTTATCTACCTTATAAAATATTTTTTAAAATTTAAATTCTTTTTTAAAAAAATCAAAATGAAAATTTGAAAACAAAATAAAAAAAAAGTAACTCAAAAAACAAAAAAGCATTAAATTTCAAAAATTTAAAACGTACTTATAAGAACTTTTTTTTTATTATTTCAAATAAAAAATTGCGTATAAGCATTATTTCTAATGCTTTAAATCAAAATTTGAAAATTCTATTATCGTTACATGAAAAAACTAAAATGAGCCCTATTATATATACTATATATGAGATTTGAGATTGAGGATTTGAGATTTTGTTATACATTGATGCAAGACGTAATCAATACCTATGCATATGAATAGATTCATATATATATATATATAATACTAACAAACTTGATTTACACATATAATCAAACTTTACAAATAACATATTCAAATTTATAATCATATCACACATATACAAATGTACACTTGCTATCATAATTGTAAAAACCGAATCGGACCGGCCGGTTCGACAAAAAAACCGATGAACCGGATCCTAATCCAGTTCGGTTTACTCCTTGAACCGTTTAAGGAAGAAAACCGGTATGATCCGCTAAGAATCGGATCAAACTGGCAAGAACCGGTGCAAACCGGTCTAACTGAACCGGTCTGCGTGAAAAATTTTTTAAAAATGTCTCCACCAGGTCTCGAACCAAGAACCTTGGAGCAAAAGCAACCTCCACTTGCCACTCAGCCATTGCACTTCTAATTATTTTTTAAATCCAGTTCGGTTTACTCCTTGAACCGTTTAAGAATGAAAACCGATATGACCCAGTAAGAATTGGATCAAACCGGCAAGAACCGGTGCAAACCAGTCTACGTGAAAATTTTTTTAAAATGTCTCCACCAAGTCTCGAATCAAAAACCTTGCCACTCAGCCATTGCACTTCTAATTATTATAATTGTTATTTTATCTTAAATACCTTATAAAATTATTATATTATTAGTACATATTTTACCCTAACCTTAAAGTTTTCAAATAAAACCCTAATTCCATTAATCCCTAAATCAAAACAAGCAAAACACACGCAGAAGGGGAAAAAAAGAAACAGGGAAACAGAGAGGGGAAACGGGAAGAAGAGGAAGGAGAAGAGAAGGACTGAGAGAGGGAGACGGAGAGCTCGAGAGTCAAGGAAGGGGAGGAAGGCTGCTCCCGACATCACTGCCGATTCCGCCTAGACCGCCGCCGTCGCCATTGAGGGAGTCACTGCCGCCGAATCTTAACCGTCGCTGCTGTCAGAAGAACGAACCTGGAAGGAGAAGGACGAGGTCCGTTCTCGCACCGCCCTGCTCCGCCGCCGCCGCTGCCGTCGATTGGGGTCACACCGTTGTTGTTGCGCCCTGTTTTCATTGATAGAGCCACTGTTGAGAGTCTGCCGTCAGAGAAGCATCGTCAGCATTGCTGCTGCGAACTATTTCAGCTACTGCCCTGGTATTGCTCGGTCACCATAGCCTCCTTCGTCCGTCCCTGAATTCTATACCATTTACGACCTATTTTGATTATTGTTATTCTTGCTTGCCGCTTCTGCCTCCGTCAAAGGGAGTGAGAACGCCGTCGAACAGAATGTGAGAAGGGAGAGGAGTTGTATTCTTTCGCTGTCGCCATCGTTGCCGAAACCAAGAAAAATTTACCGGTAACTCTGCTATTTCCATTCTTGAATTTGCACTACTTCCATTTTGTTCCTTAGTTTTTTTCTGTTTTGGTAAGGAAAACCCATGTCTCTGTTTAACACTCCTGCTCTACCTTCTCTGTTTGCTGATGGAACTATCACAGGAGATAGTGTTGATGATAATAAAGAACTGTTAGAGTTGCTGCTGCTCCTGCTAAAACAAAAGAGGGGTTTGCTGCGCTTAATTATCGAATTTCGGCTAATCGAGGTAGGCGGTTTAATTTAAACGGTTTTAATTTATGAATGCCGATAAAGTTTATTGGATAACTGCAAATAGGTATAATAGTTGTGAGTGATTGATTGATTATATGAATGTTGAATTGTGGCTGAGATTGTGATTGGAATGATTGAGATTTTGGTTGGAACTTTGATTGAATTCGTTGATTTTGTGAAATTGATCATGCGTGGTTTATAAATTGTTTGATGAGAGATTGTTGTGAATTTTGTATTTTGATGGATTAAATTGAAATTTTTGTTATTAAACTGGTTATATGATTATTGTAATGGACTTAGTTGATGATTGATTGGAGTTAGGTTTAGAGAATATTTGGAGGAATGAATCTTGAAATGTTGAATTGATTGTTGAGAATTTGAGTTTTGAAATTAAATGGAATCTTTGGAAGTAAATCAGATATTCAACAGTAATCGAAATGATAAGAGAGTAAAAGCTAAGTAAACTAGGATGAAATTCGTTGTTGGAATTTAATTTTGAGAAGTTTGAATTAACTGGAGAATTAGTTGTGATTTTCAAAATTAAACTGAAAAATCTGATTTCCTGCATTATCTTTAAATGAAATCGGTAACTTTGAAAAGCTATAACTAATTCTGTGATGATCGGAATTGCATGAGACCAAGTCTGGATTAAGCTTGGGAATATAAGAAGCTGGACTGGGGAATTTAAGACCTTTTGTTAAGTATATGATTTATGGTGAATTTTTGAGTTATGGTTGTGGAATCTGATTTTTACTGTGAGTGTTTCGAATTGAATTTTGAAATGGAACCAATTTTAAATGAAACTTTAGTCCTATTATTTTAATTCCGTAAAATTTCAGAACGATTGAACTTGTAGTTTTAAAGATATGAATTTTTGAAAGATGATGCATTATGCAGTAAAAGCCAGGTTCTGTTTCCTTAAATTAGTAACTTTGAGAGTTTATAACTTTGGATTCTGGATAGATATTGAGATGGAACTAATTAGAGGTGAAATTTAAGTATGTTTAGCATATGTGATTTAAATTTCAGGGCTGTCAATATTTTAATGAGTAAGTTATGGGATTTGGAAGAGGATATATTCATTAACTTTTAAAACAGAATTCTGCAGAAAATTACTCAACTTCTAAGTTATATAACTCCTTCATTAAAAACGATATTGATCTGGAACCAATTGGAAAAGAAACCTGGATGAGTGAAGTTGAACTCCATTAATTTTTAAGGTTATTGGATTTAACTTGAATTTTATATTGAATTTTAAATATCACATGCTGTTGCTATTTTCTGATTTTAAGACACAGCAGAGCAGTCACAGTTTTGCTTCTATTCCTGAAGTTAGAGTAAGCAAAAAATTATGATTTTTCATTTAATAGAAAGGTTAATCCGAGATGGTCGTATGGATATAAAGTTTGTGTAATTCTGAATTCATTTGATATTTTAAAAACAAAATTGAAATTAGGCTGCCAATGTTGTTTTGGTAACTACCCTCGGTATAGGGTTTAAAAATTGATTTTTACACTATTATCAAGTATTTTGAGAATATATTATTGTGGTACTTGCTGATAAAAGGTTGGTGAAATGTTGAGAAAGAGGGAACCCGTATGAGTGGCTAAGTTCTATTTTTAGAGGAGGTTATGTTCGAATTTTTATAAAAGTATAAGGTTGTAATTAAAACGAATACTTAAGACTTTTTTAAAGACGATAACTTTACTGATTCTTTTGAGAAAAGATTATTTGGTTTATGAGGTTGTTGGCAAGGGAGTGGAAAGAAGGTTAACATCCTCTATTGATTTAGTTGGTTGAACTTGCACAAATTACTACTGTAGATTGATGTTATTGAACCTGTTTTCTGATGCAATCTCTTTTAATGGGAATCAATTGTTTGATTTTTGTCAGTGTTAAATAGTCAATTATTGTCTCTCTTTTTTCAACGTCTATTATCAATTATTCAGCTATTTGCTGGCTCATGCTATTTTCGACTCACCCTGTTCTCTTCTATTGAGAGGAGCTGAAAATGAATCTTGTTTGTGTTTCTTGGTAAAGTTTCTACTTTAATTTCTCATCTTGCTTTCTTCTATTTGATTCTGTTGTTTATCTTGTTTAATTTTTTTAGCGTGCAAACAAGAATCACATGATGTTGTGTAGTGTAGTGCAGTGCCTTTGATTTTGACTGTTGTTGGATTCTTTATAATTCTGAAAATTCTTTTCTTTTCTTTTTTGTTGAATTTCTTGCTACTTCTTTGGTGATCATCTTCTATAAATCCATTTATGGAATTTTTCATCATGGGTTAGTTTGGCTTATAGTTCTATGACCTCATGTATGGACACAATTTTCCATTTTTCTATTGATGCGTGTTGCTTTTCCGTAATCTGCAGAACTAATGAGGTAATCAACACTCAATTGATGGTTTCTCGGTAAATTTTCCAAAAATGGGTCAAGCATTTTTCTCTATATTTCAGCTGGAAACAAAGAGGTTGTTATGGCTTATTGACATTACATTTGCAGTATGTAAATTAAATTATTAGTTTTATTATAGAATTGTAATTTTTTTTACTTTCTAGGATCATGCTTCTTCTGAGGTAATTTCAGTTGAAGTAGATCATTTAGTTCATTGATGAGCAATGAGGGTTCATCCTCCCAAGTCTCATTACCAAACAACTTGGCATTTAGCTTCATGATTGCTCCTAGATATTTAGCAACTTGCTCTTCAGTGATGTCTTCATCCTCTTCAGAGGAAGAATATTCACCAAAGCTCATGAATGACAAAAGGAGGTTCAATGGAATCTCTATGATCTCTGTATAAGCCTCAGATTCCTTTGGTTCCTCAAAGGAAAACTCCTTTCTGTCCAGAGGACGTCCCATGAGGCTTTTCTCACTGGGACTCACGTCCTCCTCACTCTCTCCAGGTTCGGCCACGTTGGTCATGGTTATGGCCTTGCACTCTCTCTTGGGATTTTCTTCTGCATTGCTTAGGAGAGTACTGGGAGGAGTTTCAGTAATCTTCTTACTCAGCTGACCAACCTGTGCCTCCAAATTTCTAATGGAGGACCTTGTTTCATTCATGAAACTTAGTGTGGTCTTAGATAGATCAGAGACTATGGTTGCCAGGCCAGAATGGCTCTGTTCAGAATTCTCTGTCTATTGCTGAGAAGATGATGGAAAAGGCTTGCTATTGCTAAACCTATTTCTTCCACCATTGTTATTGAAGCCTTGTTGAGGCTTCTGTTGGTCCTTTGGTGCACGAAATCGTGATCATTCATTCCTTGGTAACGGCGCTAAAAACTTCATGCGCACGTTCATAATTTTAGTTCTTTATCACAACTTCGCACAACTAACCAGCAAGTGCACTGGGTCGTCCAAGTAATAAACCTTACGTGAGTAAGGGTTGATCCCACGGAGATTGTCGGCTTGAAGCAAGCTATGGCCACCTTGTAAATCTTAGTCAGGCTGATTTAAATGGTTATGGTGAATTGATAATTAAAATATAATTAAAATATAAAATAGGATAGAGATACTTATGCAATTCATTGGTGAGAGTTTCAGATAAGTGTATAGAGATGCTTTTGTTCCTTCTGAACATCTGCTTTCCTGCTGTCTTCATCCAATCATTCCTACTCCTTTCCATGGCAAGCTGTATGTAGGGCATCATCGTTGTCAATGGCAACATCCCGTCCTCTCAGTAAAAATGGTCCAAAATGCGCTGTCACCGCATAGCTAATGATCTGTCGGTTCTCAATCTTATTGGAATAGGATTCAGTAATCCTTTTGCGTCTGTCACTACACCCAGCACTCGCGAGTTTGAAGCTCGTCACAGCCATCCCTTCCCAGATCCTACTCGGAATACCACAGACAAGGTTTAGACTTTTCGGATCTCAAGAATGGCCACCAATAATTCTAGCCTATACCATGAAGACTCTGATCTCACGATCAGGAGGCTAAGAGATACGCATTCAAGCTTGTTTGCATGTAGAACGGAAGTGTTTGTCAGGCACGCGTTCATAAGTGAGAATGATGATGAGTATCACATAATCATCACATTCATCCTGTTCTTGTGTGCGAATGGATATCTTAGAAAAGAAATAGGCTTGAGTTAAATAGAAAAACAATAGTACTTTGCATTAATTCATGAGGAACAGCAGAGCTCCACACCTTAATCTATGGTGTGTAGAAACTTTACCGTTGAAAATACATAAGAACAAGGTCCAGGCATGGCCGAATGGCCAGCCTCCATAAAGGTCTAAGATAGCATAAGACTAATCAAAGATTTTTAATACAATAGTAAAAAGTTCTATTTATACTAAACTAGTTACTAGGGTTTACAGAAATGAGTAAATGATGCAGAAATCCACTTCCGGGCCCACTTGGTGTGCGCTTGGGCTGAGCATTGAAGATTTCACGTGTAGAGGTCTTTCTTGGAGTTAAACTCCAGTTTGTAACCTATTTCTGGCGTTTACCTCTGCTTTGCAACTTGTTTCTAGCGTTTAACTCCAGAATAGGGTAGAAAGCTGGCGTTGAACGCCAGTTTGTGTCATCTAAAATCGGGCAAAGTATGGACTAATATATATTGCTGAAAAGCCCTAGTTGTCTACTTTCCAACGCAATTGAAAGCGCGCCATTTGGACTTCTGTAGCTCCAGGAAATCCACTTTGAGTGCAGGGAGGTCAGAATCCAACAGCATCTGCAGTCATTCTTCAGCATCTGAATCAGATTTTTGCTCAAGTCCCTCAATTTCAGCCAGAAAGTACCTGAAATCACAAAAAAACACACAAACTCATAGAAAAATCCAGAAATGTGATTTTTAATTAAAAACTAAAAAAAATATACTAAAAACTAACTAAATCATACTAAAAACTATGTAAAAACAATGCCAAAAAGCGTATAAATTATCCGCTCGTCACGACACCAAACTTAAATTGTTGCTTGTCCCCAAGCAAATGAAAATCAAATAGGATAAAAAGAAGAGAATATACTATAAATTCCAAAATATCAATGAAACTTAGCTCCAACTAGATGAGCGGGACTAGTAACTTTTTGCCTCTTGAATAGTTTTGGCATCTCACTTTATCCATTGAAGTTTAGAATGAATGGCATCTATAGGAACTCAGAATTCAGATAGTGTTATTGATTCTCCTAGTTTAGTATGTTGATTCTTGAACACAGTTACTTTATGAGTCTTGGCCGTGGCCCTAAGCACTTTGTTTTCCAGTATTACCACCGGATACATAAATACCACAGACACATAACTCTGTGAACCTTTTCAGATTGTGACTCAGCTTTACTAGAGTCCCCAATTAGAGGTGTCCAGGGTTCTTAAGCACACTCTTCTTTTTGCTTTGGACCTCGACTTTAACCGCTCAGTCTCAAATTTTCACTTGACACCTTCACGCCACAAGCACATGGTTAGGGACAGCTTGGTTTAGCCTCTTAGGCCAGGATTTTATTCCTTTTGGGCCCTCCTATCCACTGATGCTCAAAGCCTTGGATCCTTTTTATTACCCTTGCCTTTTGGTTTTAAGGGCTATTGGCTTTTTGCTTTTGCCTTTTTCTTTTTCTTTCTCTTTTTTTTCGCCATTTTTCTTTTCTTTTTTTTCGCAAGCTTTTGTATTCACTGCTTTTTCTCTCTTCAAGAATCAATTTTATGATTTTTCAGATTATCAAGAACATTTCTCCTTTTTATCATTATTTCAAGAGCCAACATATTTAACATTCATAAACAACAATATCAAAAGACATATGCACTGTTCAAGCATTCATTCAGAAAACAAAAAGAATTGTCACCACATCAAAATAATTAAACTAATTTCAAGGATGAATTTTAAATTCATGTACTTCTTGTTCTTTTGTAATTAAAGCATTTTTTATTTAAGAAAGGTGATGGATTCATAGGACATTCATAGCTTTAAGACATACATTTAAATACTAATGATCATATAGTAAAGACACAAACATAAATAAAACATAAGGCATAGTAAACGAAAAACAGGAAAATAAGAACAAGGAGATTAAGGAACGGGTCTACCTTAGTGAGGATGGCGTCTTCCTCTTCTTGAAGAACCAATGGAGCTTTTGAGCTCCTCTATGTCTCTTCCTTGTCTTTGTTGCTCCTCCCTTATAGCTCTTTGATATTCTCTAATCTCATGGAGAATGATGGAGTGCTCTTATCCTTAGTTTCTTCCAATAGTTGTGTGGAGGAAAATGTATCCCTTGAGGCATCTCAGGGATTTCTTGGTGAGGAAATTTCCTCATGCTCTTGTTGAGGTCCATGATCTCTTGTTTGCTCCATCCTTTTCTTAGTGATGGGCTTGTCCTCATCAATGAGGATGTCTCCCTCTATGTCAATTCCAGCTGAATTGCAGAGGTGACAAATGAGGTGAGAAAAGGCTAACCTTGCCAAAGTGGAGGACTTGTCAGCCACCTTGTAAAGTTCTTGAGGTATAATCTCATGAACTTCCACTTCCTCCCCAATCATGATACTATGGATCATGATGGCCCAGTCTATAGTAACTTCAGACCAGTTGCTAGTAGGAATAATTGAGCACTGAATAAACTCTAACCATCCTCTAGCTACAGGCTTAAGGTCCGGTCTTCTCAATTGAACCGGCTTGCCTCTTAAGTCAACTTTCCATTGAGCTCCTTCTACACATATGTCCATGAGGACTTGGTCCAACCTTTGATCAAAGTTGACCCTTCTAGTGTAGAGGCGTGCGTTTTCTTGCATCATTGGCAAATTGAACGCCAGCCTTACTTTTTTCGGACTGAAATCTAAGTATTTCCCCCGAACCATGGTAAGCCAATTCTTTGGATTCGGGTTCACACTTTGATCATGGTTCCTAGTGATCCATGCGTTTGCATAGAACTCTTGAACCATTAAGATCCCGACTTATTGAATGGGGTTGGTGAGAACTTCCCAACCTCTTCTTCAGATCTCATGTCGGATCTCCGTATACTCATTCTTTTTGAGCTTGAAAGGAACCTCAGGGATCACTTTCTTCTTGGCCACAACTTCATAGAAGTGGTCTTGATGGTCCTTTGTGTTGTGTAAAAATAAAGAAGGAATGAGGGGTTTATATAGGAGTGGGGGGGTTTAGGGTTCGGTCATGGGGTTGGGTTTGGAAGGGAAAGGAATTTGAACTTTAGAGGTAGGTGGGGTTTATGGGGAAGAGTGGATAGATGTGAGTGGTTAAGGGTATTTGGGGAAGAGCTATGGAGGTGATTGGTGAAGGGTATTTGGGGAAGAGAGTTATGAAAAGGTGTGAAGAGGAGAGAAGAAGAAGTGGGGTAGGTGGAGATCCTGTGGGGTCCACAGATCCAGTGGGGTCAAGAAATTAACATCCCTGCTCCAATTAGGCGTGTAAAACGCCCTTAGCATGCATGTCTGGCGTTAAACGCCAGCTTGCTGCTTGTGTTTGGCGTTAAACACCCAAATGTAGCCTGTTTTTGGTGTTTAACGCCAGGTTGATGCTTGTTTCTAGTGTTAACGCCAGCTTGGTGCTTGTTTCTGGCGTTAAACGCCAGACAGATGCTTGTTTCTGGCGTTTAAGCACCAGAGTGCTCTTCCTCCAGGGTGTGCTATTTCTAATGCTATTTTTCATTTTGTTTTTGATTTTTCAGTAGTTTTTGTGACTTCACATGATCATCAACCTAATAAAACACGAAATAACAATAAAAATAAAATAGATATAATTAAATAACATTGGGTTACCTCCCAACAAGCGCTTCTTTAATGTCAATAGCTTGACAGTGAGCTCTCAAGGAGCCTCACAGATGTTCAGAGCATTGTTGGAACCTCCCAATACCAAACTTAGAGTTTGACTGTGGGGGCTTTGGTTGACTCTGCAGTGAGAGAAGCTTTTCATGCTTCCTCTCCATGGTTACAGAGGGAGAACCTTGAGTCTTAAACACAAGGTAGTCCTCATTCAGTTGAAGGACCAACTCTCCTCTATCCACATCAATCACAGCTTTTGCTATGGCTAGGAAGGGTCTTCCAAGGATGATGGATTCATCCTCATCCTTTCCAGTGTCTAGGATTATAAAATCAGCAGGGATGTAAAGGCCTTCAACCTTTACTAACACATCCTCTACTTGTCCATAAGCCTGTTTTCTTGAGTTGTCTGCCATCTCTAATGAGATTCTGGCAGCTTGCACCTCAAAGATTCCTAGTTTCTCCATTACAGAGAGTGGCATTAAGTTTATGCCTGATCCCAGGTCACACAGAGCCTTCTCAAAGGTCATGGTGCCTATGTTACAAGGAATTAGGAATTTACCAGGATCCTGTTTCTTTTGAGGTAATTTCTGCCTATCCAATGCATTTAGTTCATTTGTGAGCAAGGGAGGTTAATCTTCCCAAGTCTTATTACCAAATAATTTGGCATTCAGCTTCATGATTGCACCAAGGTACTTAGCAACTTGCTCTTCAGTAGTGTCTTCATCCTCTTCAGAGGATGAATACTCATCAGAGCAAATGAAAGGGCAGAAGCAAGTTGAATGGAATCTCTATGGTCTCTGTATGAGCCTCAGATTCCTTCAGGTCCTCATTGAGTAACCCCTTATTGGTCAGTGAATGTCCCAGGAGGTCTTCCTCACTAGGATTTATGTCCCCCTCCTCCTCTCTGGGTTCGGCCACACCAAGTAACGTTATGGCCTTGCACTCTCTTTTTGGATTCTCTTCTGTATTGCTTGGGAGAGTACTAGGAGGAGTTTCAGTGATTCTTTTACTCAGCTGGCCCACTTGTACCTCCAAATTTCTGATGGAGGACCTTATTTCATTCATGAAACTTAGAGTGGCCTTAGATAGATCAGAGACTATATTTGCTAAGCTAGATGGATTCTGCTCAAAATTCTCTATCTGTTGCTGAGTGGATGATGGAAAAGGCTTGCTATTGCTAAACCTGTTTCTTTCACCATTATTAAAGCCTTGTTGAGGCTTTTATTGATCCTTCCATGAGAAATTTGGATGATTTCTCCATGAGGGATTATAGGTGTTTCCATAGGATTCACCCATGTAATTCACCTCTGCTATTGTAGGGTTCTCCGGATCATAAGCTTCTTCTTCAGAAGATGCCTCTT
>NC_029794.2:46829824-46875683 GCF_000816755.2 Arachis ipaensis
TACTCACAGGATTCTTTTCAGAAGTGTACATGAACTGGTTATTTGCAACCATGTCAATGAGTTTCTGAGCTTCTGCAGGCGTTTTCTTTAGGTGAATGGATCCACCTGCAGAATGGTCCAATGACATCTTTGATAATTCAGACAGACCATCATAGAATATATCCAGGATGGTCCATTCTGAAAGCATGTCAGAAGGACACTTTTTGGTCAGTTGCTTGTATCTCTCCCAAGCTTCATAGAGGGATTCACCTTCTTTCTGTTTGAAGGTTTGAACATCCACTCTAAGCTTGCTAAGCTTTTGAGGAGGAAAGAACTTGGATAAAAAAGCCGTGACAAGCTTTCTTTAGGTGAATGGATCCACCTGCAGAATGGTCCAATGACATCTTTGATAATTCAGACAGACCATCATAGAATATATCCAGGATGGTCCATTCTGAAAGCATGTCAGAAGGACACTTTTTGGTCAGTTGCTTGTATCTCTCCCAAGCTTCATAGAGGGATTCACCTTCTTTCTGTTTGAAGGTTTGAACATCCACTCTAAGCTTGCTAAGCTTTTGAGGAGGAAAGAACTTGGATAAAAAAGCCGTGACAAGCTTATCCCAAGAGTTCAGGCTATCTTTAGGTTGAGAGTCCAACCATATTCTAGCTCTGTCTCTTACAGCAAATGGGAAAAGCATAAGCCTGTAGACCTCGGGATCAACTCCATTGGTCTTAACAGTATCACAGGTCTGCAAGAATTCAGTTAAGAACTGAAAAGGATCTTCTGATGGAAGTCTATGAAACTTGCAATTCTGTTGCATTAGAGAAACTAATTGAGGCTTTATCTCAAAATTGTTTGCTCCAATGGCAGGGATTGAGATGCTTCTTCCATGTAAGTTGGAATTTGGTGCAGTAAAGTCACCAAGCATCTTCCTTGCATTGTTGTTGTGTTCGGCCATGTCTCCTTCTTTTTCAAAAATTTCTGTCAGATTTTCTCCAGAGAGTTGTGCTTTAGCTTCCCTTAGCTTCCTCTTCAGAGTCCTTTCAGGTTCAGGATCAGCTTCAACAAGAATGTCTTTATCCCTGTTCCTGCTCATATGAAAAAGAAGAGAACAGAAAAGAAAATATGGAATCCTCTATGTCACAGTATAGAGATTCCTTATATGAGTATAAGAAGAGAAAAATGGAAGAAGGAAAAGATAAGAATTCGAACACAGAGGAGAAGAGTGAGTTCAAATTTTTGAGTAAAAGAAGGGTGTTAGTAGATAAATAAATAAATAGAAGGTGATTAGAGAGGGAAGAATTCGAAAATTAAATAAAATAAAATAAAAATACTTTTGTTTTTAATTTAAAATTTGAAGTTAAAATTCAAAAATTTTAGAAAGAAAAATGAAATTAAATTAAATTAAAATTTAAAATAATTTGTTAATTAAAAAGGAATTTTGAAAAAGAGGAAGGTGATTTTCGAAAATAAGAGAGAGAAAAGTAGTTAAGTAGTTTTGAAAAAGATAAGAATCAAACAAGATAAGATTAATTGAAAAAGATTTGAAAATCAATTTTGAAAAAATAAGGAGTTGGAAAATATTTTGAAATTAATTTTGAAAAAGATGTGATTGAAATTTATTTTGAAAAAGATTTGAAAAAGAAATTTAAAAAGATTTGATTTTGAAAATTAAAGTTGATTACTTGACTAACAAGAAACAAAAAGATATGATTTTAAAATTTAAAGATTGAACCTTTCTTACTAGGCAAGTAACAAACTTAAAATTTTTGAATCAATCACATTAATTGTTAGCATTAATTTCAAAAATATGAAATAGAAATAAGAAAAAGATTTTGAAAATAAATTTTGAAAATTTCGAAAATTTAAAAGAAAAAAATGAAAAAGATTTTATTTTTGAAAAAGATTTGAAAAAGATAGAATTTTTAAATTGAAAATTTGATTTGACTCATAAGAAACAACTAAATTTTAAAACTTTTGACTAAATCAAATCAAATTTTCGAAAATTATGAGTGAAATAAGAAAAAGATATTTTTTTATTTTTGAATTTTAATGATGAGAGAGAAAAACATCAAAAAGACTCAATGCATGAAAATTTTGGATCAAAATACACAATGCATGCAAGAACACTTTGAATGTCAAGATGAACACCAAGAACTTATTTTTGAAAATTTTTAAGAAAAGAAAAACATGCAAGACACCAAACTTAAAAATTTTTAATGTTGAGATTCTAACAAATTGAAAATGCATATGAGAAACAAGAAAAGATGCACAATAAGAAAATGCAAAGATCAAACAAAGAAGATCATCAAGAACAACTTGAAGATCATGAAGAACATATGATGAATTTTTGAAAATTAAAGAAAATTATAAGAGCTTGCAATTGACACCAAACTTAAAAATTGACACAAGACTCAAACAAGAAACATCAAAATTTTTTTTTGGTTTTTATGATTTTGTAAAGTTTTTGGTATTTTTCGAAAATTAATTTTGAAAAAGAAAATAAGGATTTCAAAATTTTTAATGAGAATTCCAGGAATCATGCAATGTTAGACTAAAGCTCCGGTCCAGGAATTAGACATGGCTTACTAGCCAGCCAAGTTTTCAGTGAAAGCTCCGGTCCAAAACACTAGACATGGCCAATGGCCAGCCAAGCTTTAGCAGATCATTACATACAAAAGCTAAATTGCTGAGAAAGACAAATAAGCTCTTCTCTAATGATAGTTGAAACCTCGGTCTAAAGGATTAGACATGGCTTTACAGCCAGCCAGACTTCAACAGATCATCATGAAACTCTAGAATTCATTCTTAAAAATTCTGAAGAACATAGAATAATTTAATTTTTAAATTTTTTTTTTGAAAATTTTTCGAAAATAAAAAGAATAAAAATAAAAACTTAAAATTAAAATAAAATTACCTAATCTGAGCAACAAGATGAACCGTCAATTATCCAAACTCGAACAATCCCCGGCAACGGCGCCAAAAACTTGGTGCACAAAATCGTGATCATTCATTCCTTGGTAACGGCGCTAAAAACTTCATACGCACGTTCATAATTTTAGTTCTTTGTCACAACTTCGCACAACTAACCAGCAACTGCACTGGGTCGTCCAAGCAATAAACCTTACGTGAGTAAGGGTCGATCCCACGGAGATTGTCGGCTTGAAGCAAGCTATGGTCACCTTGTAAATCTCAGGCAGATTTAAATGGTTATGGTGAATTGATAATTAAAATATAATTAAAATATAAAATAGGATAGAGATACTTATGCAATTCATTGGTGAGAGTTTCAGATAAGTGTATAGAGATGCTTTTGTTCCTTCTGAACCTCTGCTTTCCTGCTGTCTTCATCCAATCATTCCTACTCCTTTCCATGGCAAGCTGTATGTAGGGCATCGCCGTTGTCAATGGCTACATCCCGTCCTTTCAGTGAAAATGGTCCAAAATGCGCTGTCACCGCACGGCTAATCATCTATCGGTTCTCAATCATACTGGAATAGGATTCAGTAATCCTTTTGCGTCTGTCACTACGCCCAGCACTCGCGAGTTTGAAGCTCGTCACAACCATCCCTTCCCAAATCCTTCTCAGAATACCACAGACAAGGTTTAGACTTTTCGGATCTCAAGAATGGCCGCCAATAATTCTAGCCTATACCACGAAGACTCTGATCTCACGATCAGGAGGCTAAGAGATACGCATTCATGCTTGTTTGCATGTAGAACGGAAGTGTTTGTCAGGCACGCGTTCATAAGTGAGAATGATGATGAGCGTCACATATTCATCATATTCATCATGTTCTTGTGTGCGAATGGATATCTTAGAGAAGAAATGGGCTTGAGTTGAATAGAAAAACAATAGTACTTTGATGAGGAACAACTTTGCATTAATTCATGAGGAACAGCAGAGCTCCACACCTTAATCTATGGTGTGTAGAAACTCTACCGTTGAAAATACATAAGAACAAGGTCCAGGCATGGCCGAATGGCCAGCCTCCATAAAGGTATAAGATAGCATAAGACTAATCAAAGATTTTTAATACAATAGTAAAAAGTTCTATTTATACTAAACTAGTTACTGGGGTTTACAGAAATGAGTAAATGATGCAGAAATCCACTTCCGGGCCCAATTGGTGTGTGCTTGGGCTGAGCATTGAAGCTTTCACGTGTAGAGGTCTTCCTTGTAGTTAAACGCCAGTTTGTAACCTCTTTCTGGCGTTTAACTCTGCTTTACAACCTGTTTCTGGCGTTTAACTCCAGAATAGGGCAGAAAGCTGGCGTTGAATGCCAGTTTGCGTCATCTAAACTAGGGCAAAGTATGGACTATTATATATTGCTAGAAATCCCTAGATGTCTACTTTCCAACGCAATTGAGAGCGCACCATTTGGACTCCTATAGCTCCAAAAATCCACTTTGAGCGTAGGGAGGTCAGAATCCAACAACATCTGCAGTCCTTCTTCAGCCTCTAAATCAGATTTTTGCTCAAGTCCCTCAATTTCAGCCAGAAAGTACCTGAAATCCCAGAAAAACACACAAACTCATAGTAAAGTCCAGAAATGTGATTTTTAATTAAAAAATAATAAAATATACTAAAAACTAACTAAATCATACTAAAAACTATGTAAAAACAATGCCAAAAAGCGTATAAATTATCCGCTCATCATCCTTCCATGAGAAATTTGGATGATTTCTCCTTGAAGGATTATAGGTCTTTCCATAGGGTTCTCCCATGTATTTCACCTCTGCCATTGCAAGGTTCTTAGGATCATAAGCTTCTTCTTCAGAAGATGCTTCTTTAGTACTGTTGGATGCAGCTTGCAATCCATTCAGACTCTGAGAAATCATATTGACTTGCTGAGTCAATATTTTGTTCTGAGCCAATATGGCATTTAGAGCATCAATTTCAAGAACTCCCTTCTTCTGAGGCGTCCCATTGTTCACAGGACTCCTTTCAGAGGTGTACATGAACTGGTTATTTGTAACCATTTTAATGAGTTCCTGAGCTTCTGCAGGGATTTTCAGATGAAGAGATCCTCCTGCAGAATGGTCTAATAACATTTTTGATAACTCAGATAGACCATCATAGAATATACATATGATGCTCCATTCTGGAAGCATGTCAGTAGGACACCTTTTGATCAATTGCTTATATCTTTCCCAAGCTCATAGAGGGACTCACCTTCCTTCTGTCTGAAGGTTTGGATTTCCACTCTAAGCTTGCTCATCTTTTGAGGTGGAAAGAATTTGGCCAGAAAAGTACTGACCAGCTTTTCCCAAGAGTTCAGGCTTTCCTTAGGTTGTGAATCCAACCATGTTCTAGCTTTGTCTCTTACAGCAAAAGGGAAAAGCATAAGCCTGTAGACCTCGAGATCAACTCCATTGGTCTTGACAGTGTCACAGATTTGCAAGAATTCAACTAAGAACTGATGAGGATCTTCCGATAGAAGTCCATGAAACTTGCAATTCTGTTGCATTAGAGAAACTAATTGAGGCTTAAGCTCAAAATTGTTTGCTCCAATGGCAAGAATTGAGATGCTTCTTCCATAAAAGTTAGAAGAGGGTACAATAAAGTCACCAAGCATCTTCCTTGCATCTCCATCATTGTTATTGGGTTCGGCCATGTCTCCTTCTTTTTCGAAAATTTCTGTCAGGTCCTCTCCAGAGGGTTGTGCTTTAGCTTCTCTTAGTTTTCTCTTAATAGTCCTTTCAGGTTCAGGATCAGCTTCAATAAGAATGTCTTTGTCCCTCTTCCTGCTCATATGAAAAAGAAGAGAACAGAAAAGAGGAGGAATCCTCTATGTCACAGTATAGAGATTCCTTTATGTGAGTAGAAGAAGAGAAGAATAGGAGAGGGGGGAGAAAAAAAAATTCGAATTCTAAATTGAAATAAAAGGAAAATATTTTTGTTTTTGTTTAATTAATTAATTAGAATTCGAAAATTAGGAAGAGAAATTAAATTAAATTAAAATAATTAGAAGGAATTTTAAAAAGGTGGTTAGTAATTTTCAAAAAATTGGAGAGAGAAAAGTAGTTAGGTGGTTTTGAAAAAGATATGATTGAAATGGAAAACTTTTAAAATCAAACCAAAAAGTCAAGTAGTTAATTGAAAAAGATTTGAAAATCAAATTTGAAAAGATAAGAAGTTAGAAAAGATTTTGAAAATTGATTTTTGAAAAAGATATGATTGAAAATTTATTTTTGAAAAAGATTTGAAAAACAAATTTAAAAAGATTTGATTTTTGAAATTAAAATTGATTACTTGACTAACAAGAAATTAAAAGATATGATTCTAGAGTTTAAAGATTGAACGTTTCTTAATATGCAAGTAACAACTTGAAAAATTTTTTTGAATTAAAACTTTAAATGTTAGTGAGATTTTCGAAAATATGAAGTAAAAATAAAAAAAAGATTTTGAAAATCAATTAAAAAAATTTCAAAAATATGTAAAAAAAAAGATTTAATTTTTGAAAAAGATTTGAAAGGATAGAATTTTGAAATTGAAATTTATGAGTAAAACTAGGAAAGATATATTTTTTTTGAATTTTTAGTAAAGAGAGAGAAAAACACCAAATTGAAACAAAACACAGAAATTATGAATCAAAACAACTAATGCGTGCAAGAACACTTTGAAGGTCAAGATGAACACCAAGAACACTTTGAAGATAAAGATGAACATCAAGACTTATTTTTGAAAATTTTTAAGAAAAGAAAAACATGAAAGACACCAAACTTAAAAATTTTTAAACTTTAGACACTAATAATTAAAAAATGCATATGAAAAACCAGAAAAGACACAAAACATAAAAATGCAAAGATCAAACAAAGAAGATCATCAAGAACAACTTGAGGATCAATGAAGAAAACCATGCATGAGTTTTCAAAAATTTTAGTGAAAATTAAAAAAGATGCAATTGACACCAAACTTAAAATTTGACACTAGACTCAAACAAGAAACACAAAAATATTTGTGATTTTATGATTTTATTAATTTTTTTTTTTGAAAATTTTTCGAGAATAAAAATAATAAAAACAAAAATCTTAAAATTAAAATAAAATTACCTAATCTGAGCAACAAGATGAACCGTCAGTTGTCAAAACTCGAACAATCCCCGGCAACGACGCTAAAAACTTGGTGCACGAAATTGTGATCTCAACGGTGCCAAAAACTTGGTACGCACAATTGTAATCTCAACTCTTTTTCACAACTCTACACAACTAACCAGCAAGTGCACTGGGTCGTCCAAGTAATAAACCTTACGTGAGTAAGGTCGATCCCACGGAGATTGTCGGCTTGAAGCAAGCTATGGTCATCTTGTAAATCTCAGTCAGGCAGATTCAAATGGTTATGGGATTTTGATAATTAGAGTATAATTAAAACAGAAAATAAGATAGAAATACTTATGTAATTCATTGGTAAGAATTTCAGATAAGCGTATGGAGATGCTTTGCTCCTTCTGAATCTCTACTTTCCTACTGTCTTTATTCAATCATTCATACTCCTTTCCATGGCAAGCTTTATGTTGGGGGATCACCGTTGTCAATGGCTACCATCTGTCCTCTCAGTGAAAATGGTCCAAATGCGCTGTTACCGCACGGCTAATCATCTGTCGGTTCTCGATCATGTTGGAATAGGATCCATTGATCCTTTTGCGTCTGTCACTACACCCAACACTCGCGAGTTTGAAGCTCGTCATAGTCATCCCTTCCCAGATCCTACTCGGAATACCACAGACAAGGTTTAGACTTTCTGGATCTCAAGAATGGCCGTCAATAATTCTAGCCTATACCACGAAGACTCCGATCTTTCGGAATGGAGGCTAAGAGATACACACTCAAGCTATTACAGATAGAACGGAAGTGGTTGTCAGACACGTGTTCATAGGTGAGAATGATGATGAGTGTCACGGATCATCACATTCATCAGGTTGAAGTGCGAGTGAATATCTTGAAATAAGAATAAGCTTGAATTGAATAGAAAAACAATAGTACTTCACATTAATTCATGAGGAACAGCAGAGCTCCACACCTTAATCTATGGGGTGTAGAAACTCCATCGTTGAAAATACATAAGTGATGATAGTGTTCATTGGCTTCGGCCCCAGAGGGAGAACCAGAATGACCAAGACCTCTAATACAATAGTAAAAAGTCCTATTTATACTAAACTAGTTACTAGGGTTTACAGAGATAAGTAAATGATGCAGAAATCTACTTCCGGGACCCACTTGGTGTGTGCTTGGGCTGAGCATTGAGCTTTACACGTGTAGAGACTTCTCTTGGAGTTAAACGCTAGGTTGCAGCCTATTTGTGGCGTTTAACTCTGGTTTGTAAGCTGTTTCTGGCGTTTAACTTCAGAATAAGGCAAGAAGTTGGCGTTTGAACGCCAGTTTGCATCGTCAAAACTCGGGCAAAGTATTAACTATTATATATTGTTGGAAAGCCATGGATGTCTACTTTCCAACGCAATTGAGAGTGCACCAATTAGACTTCTGTAGCTCCATAAAATCCATTTCGAGTGCAGGGAGGTCAGAATACAACAGCATCTGTAGTCTTTTTTCAGCCTCTGAATCAGATTTTTGCTCAGGTCCCTCAATTTCAGCCAGAAAATACCTGAAATCATAGAAAAAGACACAAACTCATAGTAAAGTCTAGAAATGTGAATTTTTCTTGAAAACTAATAAAAACATAGTAAAAACTAACTAAATCATACTAAAAACTATGTAAAAACAATGCTAAAAAGCGTATAAATTATCCGCTCATCAACGCGTACGCGTCAGGTACGTGTACGCATCGCCGTGCAAAACTCCAATTCACGCACATGCGTGAGCCATGCATACGCGTTGCTTCTCGCTGGTTGTCTCCTTTATTCCTTGTGCTCCTTCCATTTTTGCAAGCTTCCTCTCCATCCTTTAAGCCATTCCTACCCTATAAAGCCTGAAAGCACTTAACGCACAGATCATGGCATCGAACGGTATAAAGAGGGATTAAAAATATACAATTTAAAGGCTTAGGAAGCAAGTTTTCAATTATAGAACAAAACTAGGAAGGAATTGTAATATCATATAAATTGTATGAATAGGTGTGCAAAGACTTGGTAAAACCACTCAATTAAGCACAAGATAAACCATAAAATAGTGGTTTATCAATCTCCCCACACTTAAACATTAGCATGTCCTCATGCTAAGCTCAAGGAGATAGAAAGAATGAATAGGGGCAACAGGACTCATGCAATGCAATGTAACCTATACATATAAATACAACTATGTGATGAAATGTCTATACCTACTTGGTTAAGGAAATGAACAAGTTCTCTAAGACAAATAAAATTCAGATTCCACTAACTCAAATCACACAATAAAAGATAAGTAAACTTGTGAGAAGATAGCTCATGAGAGCTGGGAACATAGAGTCAAGCATTGAACCCTCACTAGAAGTGTATACGCACTCTAATCACTCAAGCGTATAGGGTAATCTACTCTAGTCTCCTCTATTCATGCGTTCTAAAATTTGTTCTTCATCTAACCAATCAACAAATATTTAGTGCACACATGCAAACATCATGAGGTCTTTTTCAATGTTGTAATGGGGCTTAGGTAAGGGTGAGGATACATGTATGGCCAAGTGAGCTAAGAATTGAATCCTTGATTAACCTAAGTTCTCTCCTAATGCACACACATTCCCTATGCTTCTAAAATCATGCCTAACTACCCATAGTCTCACTTTTTGTGCTTTTCACCTACTCATGTATTTAAATGTTCTTCTATTTTATCTCACATGCATTGATCTTTTTATTGAACTTAACATTGGGGTGCTTTCATTCCCCTAAAATTGGAATTTTTTTATGTTGAAACCATTACAACATCAATGCATTTGGTTTTCATAATTTCACATGAGTAGCATTCAATTTCTTAATATTCATTAATTAAGCAATACACATTCTTTTTAACCAGAGTTCCCATAGTTTCCCACACTTAATTTGACACACAATCCCTATCTTAAGCTAGCTAAAGATTCAATTGGGGTAGTTCATTATTTTTCCGCTTAAGGCTAGTGATGTGGTAACATAAAGAACAAAAGGGGATAGAGAAGGCTCAAAGTGGCGAACGCAGGTAATTAGAATGGTAGGCCGTTTGGGATAGTGAGCTAATAACAAATGATGGCCTCAATCATACATATGCATGGATACATTAAACAATGGACATATAGAACGGAACAAACCATAGATTGCAATCATAGAGGAGAGAAAACACACAAAAATAATGGTTAAATCATGTAACCATACAATTAGGCTCAAAATCTCATTGGGTTGTGTGTTCTAGCTCTAAACCATGTTCCAAGTTACAATCTTCATACAAGTTTAACATAGAATTTTAATTTGAACTAGTGAAATTTTCAAAAATAGGATCTTGAAAAGAAACTTAATATTTTTCAACCGAGTAGAACATACATGCAAACACTTATTATTATGTAATCTATCCTATCTAACAAAAGAAAAAAATAAAAAAATAACCTATTGGTGTTAAGAAAAAGCAATTACCTCTGGGAGTCAGGTATTGACCGACCTCCCCACACTTAAAGCTTGGCACTGTCCTCGGTGCCATCAGTCAGGAACAAAGGGGGGTTGGTAATAGCATCTCCACAATCGTGGTCGTCAAGGCTCCCGGTGCTGGTAGGTGAGGTGGAGTCTGGAGTGTCTGGTGCTTCCTCAGGTAGGTGGTTGCCAACAATCATCTCCTTGAGGTATGTAAATCGGCGCTTATTACGGCGCTCCATTCGCTTGTTCCTCTCCTTGCTGGTGGCTTGTTAGAGGCTTTCTATGTACCCTTCCTGGTGGCTATCCTGAAAAGGGAGAAAAGAAAGGGGCATGAAATCAAATAGCTAGAACTAGGAGGAGGAAAATACAAGTGATAATCAATGCCAAGGTAAAGAAGAATGTCGAAAACACATGATCGCGACTCCATTTAATTAGGACATCAATGGAAATATAGCATGATATATTAAGGCAATTAGATGTAAGATGTTTATCAGCATGCTGGCAAGGGCATGAGTAGCATAGATCAAGCATTAATAGCTCAATTTGATTATCAAATGTAACAAACTAACAACCACATTTGTGTTGACAATTATATTTAATTAATAAAAGATTTCAAGGGTTTTGTGAAAAACAGGTAGTAGTGTAGAAGAAAGGAATAATTAAGAATTCACAATGCCATACGGACTTTCCACAAACACTTGGTATGCATGTAAATTATGTTAGGGAAAGTAAGAACTCCAAACATGCATGCAACCCAAAAATTAATATGAATTGTCAAATCACTCCCTAATATATCCACAAGCTCAAGTATAATAATATAAGACCCAAATAAAGATCCAACACCAACATAAGAATGCATGAAAAAGAAAAGAAAAAAAAATCATGGATAATGAAACTAAAAGAAAAATAAAGAAAAAAAACATAAATCAAAGTAGTAATGAAAGAGTAAAAGGGGAAGAAGAAAAGAAACTTGATGAAGAAGTGAAGAAGGAAGGAAGAAGGTCCTAGAAAGTAAGAAAGAATAAGGAGGAAGAAAGAAAGAAAAAGGAATAAATAATTAGGATTGAAAAGAATTAGGATGGGGGGATTGAAATCAGGCGCTGAAGTGGATTAATTGGGCGTTGCGTGCGACGCGTACGCGTACATCATGCATACGCGTGGATCGCACTATTTTCAGGCGACGCGTTCGCGTGATATGGATTGTGCAATTGGCGCGAAGGCAACCCCGCGCAAGCACAACTCTATGTTTGATACGCACGAGAGCAGAAAATGCATATGACGCGTGCGCGACAGGGACGCGCACGTGTGGATGGTCATTTTGGGAAAACGACGCGCACGCGGCAGGGATGCGTACGTGTGATGGGGCTTATGCTCCCATCACAGTTCCAGCCCCGTACCATCACAACTCTCTGGCCATACACCCATTTACGTCGATTTGCAGGGTCACGCGTACGCGTGGGGGACGCGTACACGTGGACTGGTGGAAACGCAAGCGACCCATACGCGTGGGCTTGCTTGTGCGCCAGGCACGTGTCCAGCACCAGACCCGCCTAACTCTCTGTTCACTTCTTCTCATTCTCGCAAGAACATGTGACGCGTACGCGTCAGCGACACTTGCGCGTCGTGTGCTCATTTTTTTTATGTAGAATGCAAAATGCAGTATGCAGATGAATATATAGAAATTATGAATGAACATTAATAAAAATAAAATAGAATAAAACTAAGAATAAAAATGAAAGATCATACCAAGGTAGTTTGTCTCCCACCTAGCACTTTTAGTTAAAGTCCTTAAGTTGGACATTCGGTGAGCTCCTTGTCATGGCTGCTGGTGCTTGAACTCATCCAGGAATCCCCACCAGTGTTTGTAATTCCAATAGCCTCCAGGATCCCACACAAGTTGCATAAAGCCTTCAAGCGAGTTAAAACAAGTGACAAGACCCCAACAGCGTTGATTGCTAGAATGAATTCCTTGGTCCCAAACCTTGCTTTTGCACACGTCTTCTTGTTGATCATTGATGAGGGAAAAACAATTCCACACAAAACTAACCGGCAAGTGTACCGGGTCACATCAAGTAGTAATAACTCATAAGAGTGAGGTCGATCCCACAGGGATTGATGGATTGAGCAATTTTAGTTAGGCGATGAATTTAGTTAAGCGAATATTTGATGATTTGAGTGAAACTTGATTAACAGAAGCTAAATTGCAAGAAAAAAAAGGGAGAGGGTGGATTGACTGAATCTTAAAGTGCAGAAGAAATAAATTGCAGAAACTTAAAATGCAAGAAAGTAAAAGAGCTGAAACTTAAATTGCAAGAAAAGTAAATTACAGAAACTTAAAGTGTAAGAAACTTAAATTGCTGAATGTAAATTGACAAGAAGCTTTAATTGCATCAAGAATAAAAGGGATTTAGGTGTTAGGATTCAAATTGAACTAGAAAATGTAAATTAAAGTAAATCAGAGAGCTATGAGATGCAGATTTAGATCTGGATCTCAGTAGCTAAAACAGAAATGGAAAATCGCTTCAAGAAACAAAACAGCAAGAAAACTTAAATCAATTGTGAAATTCTAAGAGGGAAATTGAAAAGTGCAGAAGAGCAATAAGATTAGAAAGCAGATCTAGATCTCAATGACTCTCTTGACCAAGCAGAAAAGAAATTGCAAAAGAAATAGAAATAAAAACAGAAAAGGAAATTCAGATCCAACTTTCAATTCTTAGAACTATTGAGAAGAAAAGTAAAAGATGATTCTCAGATGAAGAATCAATGGAGCTCTTCAATCTCAATTTCAAAAACCCAAAACAGAAAGTAGAAGTTACAGAATCAAGAACAAACAGAAAGAAAACTAGATCTAATCCCCAAATCCCAAATTCAAAAAAAATGAAAAACTAAAAATGAGCTAAAGGTCCTTCTTCAAATCAAACTTGCTCCTATTTATACACTTTCTATTTTGGTCTTCAAAGCTTGGAGTGGGCTTTTCAAAGTTGGCCTTGAATGAAAAATGGATCCGGGTGGCTTTGGTTCAAGTGGCATGGGTCAGGGTGCTAGCTCTAGTGGAGTGCTCCGTTTTGAGTAGTGAACGTTGCGTTTACTTTTTGTTGGTGAGCCTTTGGTGCGCATTTGTCTTCCTATAGCGTTCAATAAGTGAATGCTGCGCTCTAACCTTGAGCGCTACACTTGATGCTGAGTCTTCCTCCCCATGAGAAGCACGAAAACGTTGCCAAAAGGGAACGCTACGTTCAAATTCTTGAATGCTACCCTTCCTTGGCTTGATGCGTGCCCAGCTTCCCTTGGTGCTCCCTCTTCGAGCGCGATAAAGTTTACAAAAGTGAATGCTGCGTTTGAATTATTGAGCACTACCCTTGTTGCTTTGATGCTGCGTGTTTCTTCCTCACCCAAAAGTCACGAAAACGTTGCACAAAGGGAGCGCTGTGCTATAATTTTTGAGCGCTACCCTTCCTTGGTGCGTGCCTCATGATTGAGCTCCCGAAAACGTTCACTAAGGTTAATGTGGCATTCACTTGCTTGAACGCTGGCTCTTGTTAAGCCTTGGTGCACTGGTTTCCTTGCCTAGCGTTGCCTTAATGAACGCCACGTTTTGTAATGCAACGCTGTCCTGGTTCTTTCCTTTCTTCATCATTTCTTCACCTACAAGCAACCAAACAACTAATCAAAGTCCCACCAAAATCACTAGATCTTTGCATCATTTATGAAATCATTAAATTCTAGCATAAAACCTATGATTTTGTGTAAAATAAATGATGTTTGATTGATTCAACATAATCTTGAAAATCCACTCCAACTACTTACTTATTGTGCAAGAAAGTGCATAAAACCTAATGAAACTTAATGAAAAATGCTTGTAAAACTAGCATAAGATGACTTGTCATCACAACACCAAACTTAAACCTTACTTGTCCCCAAGCAAGCACTAAACATGAGAAGAAATGAAATAAAACAGAGAAGCAAATATCCTTATTTAGCAGGTAATTGAATTAAGACCATGGGATTTTATGCAGACAAGATGTAGCTCACTTATTCTTTGCTGATAGATAAGAAATGCTTCTTTGAGGATTCACTGGAGTTGCTGTTCCTTGCTCTTTGATTGATCCCTTTTTGGTTTTTCCTTCTTTCTTTTGCTTAGAAACCTTATTTCTCAATGATAACTCAGTGTCAAGTGTTGCAGCAGCCTTTTAGCTCAATTTTGCTCAACACTTCTTCACTACAGACACTTGGCTCACAATTCTTCTTAGGATCATTGATGCCCAGCACCTCTTTGGATTACTAAATGCTTTGTAACTAGGTTGCTCTTGATCATGGACTTTCGATTGATAATCCCGGATTAGTTAATCCAAGTTACCAAGTTTTAAAAGACTCCTCAGAACCTATTTATCCAAGCATATCCTAGTACAAGAAGCATCACAGGCATGTGTCCTAAGGTCCAAGCTATTAATGTCTAGCCTTATTATTTGTTTCTTTATTTTTTGTTGCCAATCCTGGGCTTTTCTTTTCTTTTTCTTTCTCACTTTTCTTCATTTTTTCCAGGGATGTTCATTAATAAAAGGTTTTATGACAGCAACTAAGTTCACACTACATAAAACATTCTATTCTGCAACTTTTATTTTTGAGTTTATCATCTAATCAAGCAATTACCACCACAAGTCTTTATTCTAATTCCTACAACATTGGACAGTCACTTTCTATTTCAAACATTTTCTCTTATTGATGCAAAAGGGAAACAAGACATGAATTTAATGCAGATGAAGATGAAGACAAGCATTTAAACTAGTGCAGACATCAAAATTTGTATTATTTGAACTAAACATCAAGGCAAACAACAACTTCTCATTCAGAACATTTCAAAGCAAAGTGAATTTTGTGACAATACAACCTCTCAGGAGTGTCTTGCAGCTTTTCTTTTGTCATCATCATCTTTTACTTTTGCATTTTCTTTGGTGATGATTATTTTAAGAGGCTGAGTGTCCTTTCTACATAATTATCAGAAGTTGCTTGTTTTTCCAAACACTTAGGCAAATGGTTAGCATGCATGAACTATTGTAGTTTCTTGAACTAACTTTGGTGAGGAAACACCAAACTTAGTCCCTTGCTACTGTCAATGATGCATCAGTTATATGAAAAAAAATGTGCTTTTGCTAAAAGTAATAAAACTAAAAACTAGAAGACAGACAATGGTTTAGTGATTTCCCTTATTGCTTGGAGCTAGTAACCATCTATGCAGAGGGTGGAAATATGTTTTTAAATGAGATTTTTGGTGGAACACTGATGAGCGGATAACTTATACCCTTTTTGGCATTGTTTTTTAAAAGTTTTTAGTATGTTTTAGTCACTTTTTATTATATTTTTATTAGTTTTTATTCAAAATTCACATTTTTGAACTTTACTATGAGTTTGTGTGTTTTTCTATGATTTCAGGTATTTTCTGACTGAAATTGAGGGACCTGAGCAAAAATCTGGTTCAGAGGCTGAAAAAGGACTGCAGATGCTGTTGGATTCTGACCCTCCTGCACTCAAATTGGATTTTCTGAAGCTACATAAACCCAATTGGCGCGATCTCAAGTGCGTTGGAAAGTAGACATCTTGGGCTTTCCAGCAATATAGAATATTCTATACTTTTCAAGAGATTTGATGGGCCAAACTGGCATTGAAATCCAGCCTAAAACTTTCTGGCGTAAAACGCCAGAACTGGCACCAAAACTGGAGTTAAACGCCCAAACTAGCACCCAAGCTGGCGTTTCACTCCAAGAACAGCCTATGCACATGAAAGCTTCAATGCTCAGCCCAAGCACACACCAAGTGGGCCCCAGAAGTGGATTTCTGCACTATCTGCACTTAGTTATTCATTTTCTGTAAACCTAGGTTACTAGTTTAGTATAAAAACTACTTTTAGAGATTTATTATATATCTTTTGATCATCATATGTAACTTTGACACTTTGGAACCTCCATTGGAGGCTGGCCTCATGGCCATGCCTAGACTATTTTCACTTATGTATTTTCTACGGTGGAGTTTCTACACCTCATAGATTAAGGTGAGGAGCGCTGCTGTTCTTCAAGAATTAATGGAAGTACTATTGTTTATCTTTCAATTCACGCCTACTTCTTCTCCAAGATATACTCTTGTACTTAATTCAGTTAAGTTAGAATGAAGGGGTGACCCGTGACAATCACCCGCTATCTTCATTACTCGCTTAGCCAAGATCCGCGTGCCTGACAACCACAAGCGGTCTACATGATTTTCAACATAGTCATTGGACAACAGCCAGAGTATATTCTCTTGGGTTTCTAATCAACGATTCACATCGTCTCTCCTGAAAACAGAGAATCTGAATCTGAGATTAGAACCTTCGTGGTATAAGCTAGAACCGTTGGCAGCATTCCTGAGATCCGGAAAGTCTAAACCTTGTCTGTGGTATTCAGAGTAGGATCTGGGAAGGAATGATTGTGACGAGCTTCAAACCTGTGATTGGGCACAGTGACAGTGTGCAAAAGGATAGAGAGATCCTATTCCGACGCTAGCGGGAACCGACAGATGATTAGCTGTGCGGTAGCTGTACATGGTATTTTTCATCCGAGATGAGAAATCTGACAGTTGATTAGCCGTACAGAGATTGTACCTGGTATTTTTCATCCAAGAGGATCATACAGCTTCCCATGGAAGGGAGTACGCATGGTTGGAAGAAGGCAATAGGAAAGCAGAGGTTCAGAAGCAACAAAGCATCTCCAAACGCTTATCTGAAATTCCCACCAGTGAATTACATAAGTACCTTTATCTTTATTTTATGTTTTATTTATCTTTTAATTATCAAAACTTCATAACCATTTGAATCCACCTGACTAAGATTTACAAGATGACCATAGCTTGCTTTAAGCCGACAATCTCCGTGGGATCAACCCTTACTAACGTAAGGTATTACTTGGACGACCTAGTGCACTTGCTGGTTAGTTGTGCGGAGTTGTGAAAAGTGTGAATCACAATTTCGTGCATCAAGTTTTTGGCGCCATTGCCGGGGATTGTTCGAGTTTGGACAACTGACGGTTCATCTTGTTGCTTAGATTAGGTAATTTTATTTTATGTTTAAGATTTTTATTTTTAATTTCAAAAAATTAAAAAAAATGTGTTCTTCAGAGTTTTTAAGAATGAATTCTAGAGCTTCATGAGATATGTTGGAACCTGGCTGGCTGTTAAGCCATGTCTAATCTTTTGGACCGAGGTTTCTACTTTCCATTGTAGAAAGGACATGTCTATATTTGTATGCTGAAGCTTGGCTGGCCATTAGCCATGTCTAATCTTTTGGACCGAAGCTTTACACTAACATTACCAGAATCCTGGAATTCTTATTAAGAATTTTGAATTTCTTTGTTTTCTTTTTCCAAAATAATTTCGAAAATACAAAAAAATCAATAAAACCATAAAAACAAAAAATTTTGTGTTTCTTGTTTGAGTCTAGTGTCAAATTTTAAGTTTGGTGTCAATTGCATCTTTTTAATTTTTCTTTAAATTTTTGAAAATTCATGCATGTGTTCTTTCTTGATCTTCAAGTTGTTCTTGATGATTTCCCTTGTTTGATCTTTAAATTTTCTTGTTTTTCATATGCATTTTTGAATTATTAGTGTCTAAAGTTTAAAAATTTTTAAGTTTGGTGTCTTGCATGTGTTTCCTTTCTAAAAAATTTTCAAAAATATGTTCTTGATGTTCATCATGATCTTCAAAGTGTTCTTGGTGTTCATCTTGACATTCAAAGTGTTCTTGCATGCATTACTTGTTTTGATCTTAAATTTTTATGTCGTGTGTAATTCTATAGTTTTTCTCTTCCTTCATTAATTCAAAAAAATAAAAAATAATATCTTTCCCTTATTTTACTCATAAATTTCGAAATTTTAGGTTGATTTAGTCAAAATTTTTAAATTTTAGTTGTTTCTTGTTAGTCAAGTCAAAATTTCAAATTAAAAAAATTCTATTTTTTCAAATCTTTTTCAAAATAAAATCTTTTTCATTTTTCTTTCATGTTTTTCAAAAATTCTCCAAAATTAATTTTCAAAATCTTTTTCTTAACTTTATTTCATATTTTCGAAATTATTGCTAACATTTAATGTTTTGAGTAAAAAATTTCAAGTTGTTACTTGCCTATTAAGAAAGGTTCAATCTTTAAATTCTAAGAATCATATCTTTTCGTTTCTTTTTAGTCAAGTCATCAACTTTAATTTCAAAAATCAAATCTTTTTAATTCCCTTTTTAATCTTTTTCAAAATAAATTTCAAATCATATCTTTTTCAAAATTCAATTTTAAAATCTTTTCTAACTTCTTATCTTTTCAAAATTGATTTTCAAATCTTTTTCAATTAACCACTTATTTTTTTTTTAATTTTAAAAGTTTACTATTTCTTAGCTTTTTCAATTAACTACTTGACTTTTTTTTATTTTAAAAGTTTACTATTTCTCATCTTTTTCAAAATCACTTAAATACTTTTCTCTCTCATTAATTTCGAAAACTAACTAACAACTTTTTCAAAATTCTTTTTAATTAATTAATTTATTTAGTTTTCATATTACTTTTCTTTTGAACAATCATGAAACTGAATGCCTTAGTTCAACAGAAATTACCTCAGAAGAAACTGAATCCCAGAAGGTTCTTAATACCTTGTACCATAGGCACTATGACCTTTGAGAAGGCTCTGTGTGACCTGGGGTCAGGAATAAACCTTATGCCACTCTTTGTAATGGAGAAACTAGGGATCTTTGAGGTACAAGCTGCTAAATTCTCACTAGAACTGGCAGACAAATCAAGGAAACAGGCTTATGGACTTGTAGAGGATGTCCTAGTGAAGGTTGAAGGCCTGTACATCCCTGCTGATTTCATAATCCTAGACATTGGGAAGAATGAGGATGAATCCATTATGCTTGGGAGACCCTTCATAGCCAAAGCAAGAGTTGTGATTGATGTGGACAGAGGAGAGTTAGTCCTTCAATTAAATGAGGACTACCTTGTGTTTAAGGCTCAAGGATCTTCTTCTGTAACCATGGAGAAGAAGCATGAAAAGCTTCTCTCAATACAGAGTCAAACAGAGCCCCCACACTCAACTTCTAAGATTGGTGTTGGGAGGCCACCATTAAGCTCTGAGTCTCTGTGAAGCTCTCTAAGAGCTCACTGTCAAGCTATTGCCATTAAAGAAGCGCTTATTGGGAGGCAACCCAATGTTATTTAATTATATTTATTTATTTTCCATTATCATATTATGTTTTCTTTAGGTTGATGATCATGTGGAGTCACAAAAACAGCTGCAGAATTAAAGCGAAATCAAAAACAGCATAAAAAAAGCACACCCTGGAGGACAGGCTTACTGGCGTTTAAACGCCAGTAAGGATAACAGAATGGGCATTTAACGCCCAGTCTGGCAGCATTCTGGGTGTTAAACGCGAGAATTGGCAGACAGACTGGTGTTTAACGCTAGAAAAGGGTGTCTGGTGTCTGGCTTAATGCCAGAATTTGCAAACAGACTGGTGTTAAACGCCAAAAAGGGGCATCAGCCTGGCGTTTAAGTTTTAACGCCAGAAAAGCTAGCAGAGTTGGTGTTAAATGCCAGAAATCGTACACAGAGGGCGTTTAAACGCTAGAAAGGTCCAGGGAGCAGAATTCCTTGACACTTCAGGATTTGTGGACCCCACAAGATACCCACCTACCCAACCTCTTCTTCTTTCCTCTTCACACCTTTCCATAACACTCTTCCCCAAACACCCTTGACCAATCCCCTCAATACCTCTTCCCCAAACACCATTCACCTATCAAATCCTACCCTCTTCCCCATAATCTCTTCACCACTCACATCCATCCATCATAAAACCCCACCTACCTCACCATTTAAATTCAAACAATTTCCTTCCCAAACACAACCCCCTCTTACACGAATTCTCTCTCCCTCTCACCCTATAAATACCCCTCCTTACCACCTTCAATTTCACACATCATAAACACTCATACCCCTTTGGCCGAATCTACTCCCCCCATCCATCTCCTCTATTTCTTCTTCTTCTCCTCATTTTTTTCTTCTTTTACTCGAGGACGAGCAAACCTTCTAAGTTTAGTGTAGAAAAAGCTCTGCTTTTTATTTTTCCATAACCATTAATGGCATCTAAGGCCGGAGAAACCTCTAGAAAGAGGAAAGGAAAGGCAATTGCTTCCACCTTCGAGTCATGAGAGATGGAGAGATTCATCTCAAAAGTGCATCAAGACCACTTCTATGAAGTTGTGGCCAAGAAAAAGGTGATCCCCGAGGTCCCCTTCATGCTCAAAAAGAGTGAATATCCGGAGATCCGACGTGGGATTCAAAGAAGAGGTTGGGAAACTCTCACCAACCCCATCAAACAAGTCGGAATCTTAATGGTTCAAGAGTTCTATGCTAATGCATGGATCACTAAGAACCATGATCAAAGTGTGAACCCGAACCCAAAGAATTGGCTCACAATGGTTCGGGCGAAATACTTGGATTTCAGTCCAGAAACTGTGAGGTTGGCATTAAACTTGTCAATAATGAGAGGAGATCCTCATCCTTTCACTAGAAGAGTCAACTTTGATCAAAGGTTGGACCAAGTCCTCATGGACATCTATGTGGAAGGAGCTCAATGGAAGAGAGATTCAAGAGGCAAGCCGGTTCAATTGAGAAGGCCTGACCTCAAACCCATGGCTAAGGGATGGTTGGAGTTCATCCAATGCTCTATCATTCCTACTAGCAACCGGTCTAAAGTTACTGTGGACCGGGCTATCATGATCCATAGTATCATGATTAGAGAGGAAGTAAAAGTTCATGAGATCATATCTCTAGAACTATACAAGGTGGCTGACAAGCCTTCCCCTTTGGCAAGGTTAGCCTTTCCTCATCTCATCTGTCACCTATGCAATTCAGCTGAAGTTGTCATAGAGGACGATATCCTCATTGAAGGGGACAAGCCCATCACTAAGAAGAGGATGGAGCAAACAAGAGAGCCCACTCATGGACCTCAACAAGAGCATGAGGGAATTCCTCATCATGAAATCCCTGAGATGCCTCAAGGGATGCACTTTCCTCCACATAACTATTGGGAGCAACTTAACACCTCTTTAGGAGATTTGAGTTCTAACATGGAGCAACTAAGAATGGAGCACCAAGAGCACTCCATTACCCTCAATGAAATCAGAGAGGACCAAAAGGCCATGAGAGAGGAGCAACAAAGGCAAGGAAGAGATATTGAGGAGCTAAATCACTCCATAAGATCTTCAAGAGGAAAAACTAGCCGCCAGCACTAAGGTGGACCCGTTCTTTAATTTCCTTGTTCTTATTTTTCTATTTTTCGATTTCTATGCTTTATGTTTTATCTATGTTTGTGTCTTTATTACACGATCATTAGTGTTTAGTGTCTATGTCTTAAAGCTATGAATGTCCTATGAATCCTTCACCTTTAAATGAAAAATGTTTTCTGAAAAAGAAAAAGAAGTACATGAATTTTGAATTATATCTTGAAAATAATCTAATTATTTTGATGTGGTGGCAATACTTTTTGTTTTTTGAATGAATGCTTGAACAGTGCATATTTTTGATATTGTGGTTTATGAATGTTAAAATTGTTGGCTCTTGAAAGAATAATGAAAAAAGAGAAATGTTATTGATGATCTGAAAAATCATAAAATTGATTCTTGAAGCAAGAAAAAGCAGTGAAACACAAAGCTTGCGAAAAAAAAAGACGAAAAAAAAAAGAAAAAGCAAGCAGAAAAAGCCAATAGCCCTTTAAACCAAAAGGCAAGGGTAAAAAGGATCGAAGACTTTGAGCATTAATGGATAGGAGGGCCCAAAGGAATAAAATCCTGGCTTAAGCAGCTAAATCAAGTTGTCCATAACCATGTGCTTGTGGCGTGAAGGTGTCAAGTGAAAAGCTTGAGACTGAGCGGTTAAAGTCATGGTCCAAAGAAAAAAGAGTGTGCTTAAGAGCTCTGGGCACCTCTAACTGGGGACTTTAGCTGAGTCACAATCTGAAAAGGTTTACCTAGTTATGTGTCTGTGGCATTTATGTATCCGGTGGTAATACTGGAAAACAAAATTCTTAGGGTCACGGCCAAGACTCATAAAGTAGATGTGTTCAAGAATCAACATACTGAACTAGGAGAATCAATAACACTAACTAAATTCTGAGTTCCTATGGATGTCAATCATTCTGAACTTCAAAGGATATAGTGAGATGCCAAAACTATTCAGAAACAAAAAGCCACTAGCCCCGCTCATCTAATTGGAACTGAGCTTCATTGATATTTGAGATTTATTGTAATTTCTCTTCTTTTTATCCTATTTTGATTTTAGTTGCTTGGGGACAAGCAACAATGTACGTTTGGTGTTGTGATGAGCAGATAATTTATACCCTTTTTGGCATTGTTTTTACATAGTTTTTAGTATGTTTTAGTCACTTTTTATTGTATTTTTATTAGTTTTTATTCAAAATTCATATTTTTGGACTTTACTATAAGTTTGTGTGTTTTTCTGTGATTTCAGGTATTTTCTGGCTGAAATTGAGGGACCTGAGCAAAAATCTGATTCAGAGGCTGAAAAAGGACTGCAGATGCTGTTGGATTCTGACCCTCCTGCACTCAAATTGGATTTTCTGAAGCTACATAAACCCAATTGGCGCGATCTCAAGTGCGTTGGAAAGTAGACATCTTGGGCTTTCCAGCAATATAGAATAGTTTATACTTTTCAAGAGATTTGATGGGCCAAACTGGCATTCAAATCCAGCCTAAAACTTTCTGGCGTAAAACGCTAGAACTGGCACCAAAACTGGAGTTAAACGCCCAAACTGGCACCCAAGCTGGTGTTTCACTCCAAGAACAGCCTATGCACATGAAAGCTTCAATGCTCAGCCCAAGCACACACCAAGTGGGCCCCAGAAGTGGATTTCTGCACTATCTGCACTTAGTTATTCATTTTCTGTAATCCTAGGTTACTAGTTTAGTATAAAAACTACTTTTAGAGATTTATTATATATCTTTTGATCATCATATGTAACTTTGACACTTTGGAACCTCCATTGGATGCTGGCCTCACGGCCATGCCTAGACTATTTTCACTTATGTATTTTCTACGGTGGAGTTTCTACACCTCATAGATTAAGGTGAGGAGCTCTGCTGTTCTTCAAGAATTAATGGAAGTACTATTGTTTTTCTTTCAATTCACGCCTACTTCTTCTCCAAGATATACTCTTGTACTTAATTCAGTTAAGTTAGAATGAAGGGGTGACCCGTGACAATCACCCACTATCTTCGTTACTCGCTTAGCCAAGATCCGCGTGCCTGACAACCACAAGTGGTCTACATAATGTTCAACGTAGTCATTGGACAACAGCCGGAGTATATTCTCTTGGGTTTCTAATCAACAATTCACATCGTCTCTCCTGAAAACAGAGCATCTAAATTTGAGATTAGAACCTTCGTGGTATAGGCTAGAACCATTGGCAGCATTCGTGAGATTTGGAAAGTCTAAACCTTGTCTGTGGTATTCCGAGTAGGATCTAGGAAGGGATGACTGTGACGAGCTTCAAACCTGAGAATGTTGGGCATAGTTACAGTGTGCAAAAGGATAGAGAGATCCTATTCCGACGCTAGCGGGAACCGACAGATGATTAGTCGTGCGGTAGTTGTACATGGTATTTTTCATTCGAGACGAGAAATCCGACAGTTGATTCGCCGTACAGAAATCGTACTTGGTATTTTTCATCCGAGAGGATCATACAGCTTGCCATGGAAGGGAGCACGCATGGTTGGAAGAAGGCAATAGGAAAGCAGAGGTTCAAAAGCAATAAAGCATCTCCAAACGCTTATCTGAAATTCCCTCCAGTGAATTACATAAGTACCTTTATCTTTATTTTATGTTTTATTTATCTTTTAATTATGAAAACCTCATAACCATTTGAATCTGCCTGACTAAGATTTACAAGATGACCATAGCTTGCTTCAAGCCAACAATCTCTGTGGGATCAACCCTTACTCACGTAGGCTATTACTTGGACGACCCAGTGCACTTGCTGGTTAGTTGTGCAGAGTTGTGAAAAGTGTGAATCACAATTTCGTGCACCAAACACCAAACTTAGCATCCTTCATTCACCCTTGAATTATTTTGGTGTGTAACACCAAACTTAACTCCTTGAAATGTAGATAAATCTACTTAACCTTTTTATTGAAATAGTTTTGGAAAAGAAAACTACCTTTGGTTGGGTTGCCTCCCAACAAGCACTCTTTTAATATCACTAGCTTGACATCCTTCATTCTTGCTCAGCTTAATTTCTGAATCTCCTTCTCTTTGTCCCAATGGCCTCCCAAGTGATGCTTTGTCCTGTGACCATTTGCTGTGAAATTGCTCTTTGTTGCTTCATCTAGGAGTTCAAGGCTTCCATAAGGTAGAACCTTTGTCACCAAGTAGGGACGAGTCCATTTGGACTTGAGTTTGCCAGGGAAAACTTTGAGCCTGGAGTTATATAAAAGTACTTGCTGTCCTGGTTTGAACTCCTTCTTTGAGATCCTTTTGTCATGCCATCTCTTGGCTTTTTCATTGTATATCTTAGCATTTTCATAGGCTTCAAGTCTAAACTCATCCAACTCATTTAACTATAATAGCCTCTTCTCTCCTGCTGCCTGAAAATCAAGGTTGAGGAGTTTAGTGGCCCAAAAAGCTTTATGGTCAAGCTCTACAGGAACGTGACAAGATTTGCCATATAACAACTGAAAAGGAGACTTTCTAATAGGAGTTTTGAATGTTGTTCTATATGCCCAGAGAGCATCTTCTAATTTTCTGGCCCAATCCTTTCTTGTGCTCCCCACTGTTTTCTCCAAAATCCTCTTCAACTCCCTATTTGCAAGCTCTGCTTGGCCATTGGTCTGTGGATGATACGGTGTAGCTACTTTATGCATCACTCCATATTTGTGAAGTAGTTTTTCCATCTGTTTGTTGCAAAAATGACTACCACCATCACTGACAAGACCTTTAGGCACTCCATATCTAGTAAAAATGTGCTTCTTAAGAAATTGAAGGAAAATTTGTGCATCACATGTGGTTATTGCTATAGCTTTCACCCACTTTGAGACATACTCTACTACCACAAGTATGTATTTGAAAGAATATGAGGGTGGAAAGGGGCCCATAAAATCTATTCCCCAAAGATCAAAGAGTTCCACCTCCAAGATGTAGTTCTGAGGCATCTCATTCCTTCTTGTTAATCCTCTAGCTCGTTGGCACTCATTGCATTGCTGAACAAACTCTCTAGCATCCTTGAAGATGGTTGGCCAATAAAATCCACTTTGAAGTACTTTGGCTGCTATTCTTTCTGGTACAAAATGTCCACCATAAGCTGAACCATGACAATGCCATAGTATGTCTCTCATCTCACTCTCAGGAACAAATTTCCTAATCATTCCATCTGGACACCTCTTGAATAAGAATGGTTCATCCCATAAGAATTTCTTGGCCTTATTGAGCAGCTTCTTCACTTGTTGCTTGGTGAATTCTTGGGGAATCTTCCTTCCAACCTTGTAGTTTGCAATGTCTGCAAACCAGAGAGCTTGTTGGATTTGTAAGAGGTGTTCATCTGGAAAGCTTTCATTCACTGAATGTGGAGCTTGATTAGCTTCTTGTGATATTCTTCACAAATGGTCTGCTACTTGGTTTTCATTCCCTTACCTATCTCTTACTAAAATGTCAAATTCTTGTAACAGCAACACCCACCTAATAAGCCTTGGCTTTGAATCCTATTTAGACATGAGATACTTGAGAGCAGCATGATCAGTATATACTATAACCTTTGAACCAATCAAGTATTGTCTAAATTTATCAAATGCATATACAATTGCCAAGAGCTCTTTCTCAGTGGTGGTATAATTTTTCTGTGCTTCATTCAGCACCTTGCTAGCATAGTATATAACATGATGCAATTTGTCTTTCTTCTGCCCCAATACAGCACCAATTGCAAAGTCACTTGCATCACACATAAGTTCAAAAGGTAATTCCCAATCTGGGGGTGTGATAATGGGAGCTCTAATGAGTTTTCTTTTTAAAGTTTCAAAGGCATGCTTGCAATTGTCATCAAAGATGAAAGGATTATCAATCACTAGCAAATTGCTTAGTGGTTTTGCTATTTTTGAAAAATCTTTGATAAATCTCCTGTAAAAAACAGCATGTCCAATAAAACTTCTCACTGCTTTCACATTAACAGGTATAGGAAGCTTTTCAATGATTTCTATTTTTGCTTTGTCAACTTCTATACCTTTTCTTGAAATCTTATGCCCAAGAACTATCCCTTCAGGAACCATAAAATGGCATTTCTCCCAATTTAACACCAGATTAGTTTCTTGGCATCTTTTCAAAACAAGAGTTAAATGATGCAGGCAAGTGTTAAATGAATTGCCAAAACAAAAAAATCATCCATGAAGACTTCTAAGAATTTCTCCACCATGTCAGAAAATATAGAAAGCATACACCTTTGAAAAGTTGCAGGGGCATTGCACAGTCCAAAGGGCATCCTGCTGTAAGCAAAGACTCCAAATGGGCAGGTGAAGGAAGTCTTTTCTTGATCATTGGGATCCACCACTATTTGATTGTACCCAGAATACCTATCCAGGAAGCAATAATAGGCATGGCCAGCCAATCTTTCCAGCATCTGGTCGATGAATGGGAGAGGAAAATGATCTTTCCTTGTAACATCATTCAGTCTTCTATAATCTATTCACATCCTCCACCCAGTCACTCTCCTGGTGGGAATTAACTCATTCTTCTCATTGAAAATGACTGTCATTCCTCCCTTCTTTAGCACAACTTGAACCGGACTCACCCATGAGCTGTCAGAGATTGTAAAGATTATCCCAACATTCCATAGCTTCATCACTTCTTTTTGAACCACCTCCTTCATAGTTGGGTTAAGCCTTCTTTGGGGTTGAACTACAGGCCTTGAATCTTCCTCCAATAGAATTTTGTGCATACAGATGGCAGGGCTTATGCCCTTGATATCATCAATCGTCCAACCCAAGGCTATCTTGTGAGCTTTCAACACTTTAATCATCTTTGTTTCTTCTTCTATGTTTAGAGAGGAGTTTATGATCACTGGCAAGGCCTCTGCTTCCCCAAGAAATACATACTTGAGATGAGGGAGGAGGGGTTTTAACTCTTGTTTTGGCTTCTTATCTGTCTTGTCTTCAGAGCAGATTTCTACCACTTCCTCTTCTAAGAAATCTTGTTCCATTTCTGTTTCCACTTCTTGTTCCTCCTGGTCATTGGTCTCAAATAACCCCCTCTCTACTTATTCCACCATTTCTACTCTCATATGCTCTTCTTTCTCAGGGGGATATTGCATGGTTTTAAAGACATTGATGATCATCTTTTCATCATGCACCCTGAGTGTCATTTCTCCTTTCTCTACATCAATTATAGCCCTTGCTGTGGCTAGAAAGGGCCTCCCTAGGATGATTGAGTTGTGTCCTTCTTCCTCCATGTCCAAAATGACAAAATCAACAGGAAATATAAATTCTTCTACTTTCACTAACAAATTCTCCACAACTCCATTAGGTATTTTGAGCGATCTGTCAGCCATTTGAAGTGACATTCTGGTTGGCCTGAGTTCCTCTATTGCAAGCTGCTTCATTAATGAGAGAGGCATCAAGTTGATGTTGGCTCCTAGATCACAGAGGGCTTTGTTCAATGTTCTGTTGCCTATAGTGCAAGATAGGATGAAGCTCCCTGGATCTTTGAGCTTTGGTGGAAGACCTCTTTGGATGACAGCACTGCATTCTTGGGTTAAGATTACTGTCTCCTTCTCATTCCAGCTCCTTTTCTTATTGATGAGCTCTTTGAGGAATTTTGCATATAGAGGCATTTGTTCCAATACTTCAGCAAGTGGAATATTAATTTCCAGCTTCTTAAAAACTTCTAGGAACTTGTGGAACTGTTGGTCTTTAAGCTCTCTATTGAACCTTTGAGGATATGGCAAAGGAGGGATGTGAGTCTTCACCATTGTCTTCTGTTCTTGTGACTGTTCCTCCTTGACTCCATTTTCCTTCCTTGAAGCTTGTGGTTGTTCCTCTTTCTCCTTGAGCTTCTCGTGGTTCTTTGCTTCAATTGTCACTTGCTCTTTACTGCTGGTCTTGTCATCCTCTGTTGGCTTCTTGGTCATTTACCAAGGTTCTTCCACTCCTTAATTGGATTACTTTGCATTCTTCTTTGGGATTGGGAATGGTGTCACTTGGTAGTGCATTAGGTGCTCTTTCAGCCACTGCTTGCTTGGACAACTGGCCAATCTGCCTTTTCAAATTCCTCATTAAAGCTTCATGGTTCTTGTTGGCCAATTCTTGATGCTTGATCATCTTCTCCATCAATATCTCCAAGTTGGAGATCCTTTGAGATTCTTGGGGTGGTTGTGGTTGATTATGGGATGTTGAGGGTGAATGATAGTTATTTTGGTTAGTAGATGGGTTGTTAGATGGATAGTAGTTGGATTAGAGTTGATTGTTTTGTGATTTTCTGTATTGGTTTTGGTTAGTGATTTGATGGTTTTGATGGTTTGTGTTTCTGAAGTTGTTTTGGTTTGAGTTTCTTTGCCAAGGTTGCTGGTTTTGGTTCTCTCCCCATTTCAGATTGGGGTGGTTTCTCCAGGATGAGTTGTAAGTGTCTCGATGGAAGTCAGTTGATCCAGAACCTTGATTATGCATGTACTGCACTTGTTCAGGCTGCTGCTCCTCATAACTTTCCTCCAGATGTCCCCACACCACTGATGGTTGGTTAGTTGTGCTCACTGCTGCAAGTTGTAATCCATCTATCCTCTTTGAAATTATTTTAATTTGCTGTTGAAGTTGCTGGTGCATGAGTTTGTTCTGAGCTAGTATGGTATCAACTCTTTCAAGCTCAAACACACCCTTCTTTGGAGCTGCTTGCCTTTTAGAGGAGTAGAAATACTCATTTTTAGCCACCATGTCTATGAGATCATGTGCCTCTTGAGCAGTTTTCATCATTTGCAAAGATCATCCTGATGAATAATCCAAAGCTTTCCTTAAAGGTAAGGACAAGCCTTCATAGAAATTCTGCAACTCCACCCAATCATTGAACATTCCTTCTGGACATCTTTTGATTAGAGCTTTATACCTCTCCCAAGCTTCATACAATGACTCTCCTTCTTGCTGTCTGAAGGTTTGCACATCAGTTTTTAACTTAATGATTCTTTGAGGTGGATAGAACTTGGCTAAAAATTTGCTAACCAAATCATCCCAACTGGTAATACTCTCTTTAGGGAAGGTTTCTAATCACTGTACGGCTTTGTCTCTCAGTGAAAATGGGAATAAAAGAAGCTTGTAGATGTCAGGGTGGACTCTATTGGTTTTGATAGTGTCACAGATTCTCAAGAATACAGATAGGTGTTGGTTTGGATCCTCAGCAGCACTTCCTCCATATTGATAATTATTTTGAACCAGGGTAATCAATTAAGGCTTGAGTTCAAAGTTATTAGCATGGACATTAGGGGTTAGGATGGTACTCCTACAATTCCTTGGGTTGGGGATAGTGTATGAAGCTAAAACTCTCCTCTGAGGTTGGCCATTGTTGTTGGCCATACCATCAGTGTGATTTGGGATGTTATCCTCCATCACTTGATCCTCTCCTACTGATTCCTCTTCACCAATAATCCCCTTTCCTCTTACTTCTCTTCTTAGTCTTCGTAGAGTTCTCTCGTCAAGGTTACAAGAGGTGGAGACCTCTCTCCTTGCTTCTGTCATACACACAAAACCAGAAACAACAAACAATCCACTCTATTGCTAGAGTTATGTTAAGGCTAGCTTAAACAAAAATTCAAACAGTTACTGTTCTTAGTAAAAATAAAAAGAAAATGCTTAATCTAGATTATCACCCTACTTAATCATTGTCAATCTAAATCAATCCCCGATAACGGCTCCAAAAACTTGATGGGGGGAAAAATGATTCCACACAAAACTAACCGGCAAGTGTACCAGGTCGCATCAAGTAGTAATAACTCACAAGAGTGAGGTCGATCCCACAGGGATTAATGGATTGAGCAATTTTAGTTAGGCGATAAATTTAGTTAAGCGAATATTTGATGATTTGAGTGAAACTTGATTAACAGAAGCTAAATTGCAAGAAAATAAAAGGGAGAGGGTGGATTGACTGAATCTTAAAGTGAAGAAGAAGTAAATTGTAGAAACTTAAAATGCAAGAAAGTAAAAGAGCTGGAACTTAAATTGCAAGAAAAGTAAATTGCAGAAACTTAAAGTGCAAGAAACTTAAATTGCTGAATGTAAATTGACAAGAAGCTTAAATTGCATCAAGAATAAAAGGGATTTGGGTGTTGGGATTCAAATTGAACTAGAAAATGTAAATTAAAGTAAATCAGAGAGCTATGAGATGCAGATTTAGATCTAGATCTCAGTAGCTAAAACAGAAATGGAAAATTGCTTCAAGAAACAAAATAGCAAGAAAACTTAAATCAATTGTGAAATTATAAGAGGGAAATTGAAAAGTGCAGAAGAGCAATAAGATCAGAAAGTAGATCTAGATCTCAATGACTCTCTTGACTAAGCAGAAAAGAAATTGCAGAAGAAATGGAAATAAAAACAGAAAAGGAAATTTAGATCCAACTTTCAATTCTTAGAACTATTGAGAAGAAAAGTAAAAGATGATTCTCAGATGAAGAATCAATGGAGCTCTTCAATCTCAATTTCAAAAACCCAAAACAAAAAGTGGAAGTTGCAGAAGCAAGAACAAACAGAAAGAAAACTAGATCTAATCCCCAAATCCCAAATTCAAAAAAATGAAAATTAAAAATGAAAAACTAAAAATGAGCTAAAGTTCCTTCTTCAAATCGAACTTGCTCCTATTTATACACTTTCTATTTTGGTCTTCAAAGCTTGGAGTGGGCTTTTCAAAGTTGGCCTTGAATGAAAAATGGATCCGGGTGGCTTTGGTTCAAGTGGCATGGGTCAGGGTGCTAGCTCCAGTGGAGCACTCCGTTTTGAGTAGTGAACGTTGCGTTCACTTTTTTGTTGGTGAACCTTTAGCGCGCATTTGTCTTCCTATAGCGTTCAATAAGTGAATGCTGTGCTCTAACCTTTAACGCTACACTTGATGCTGAGCCTTCCTCCCCATGAGAAGCACGAAAACGTTGCCAATAGGGAATGCTACGTTCAAATTCTTGAACGCTACCCTTCCTTGGCTTGATGCGCGCCCAGCTTCCCTTGGTGCTTCCTCTTCGAGCGTGATAAAGTTCACAAAATTGAATGCTGCATTTGAATTATTGAGTGCTACCCTTGTTGCTTTGATGCTACGCCTTGCTTCCTCGCCCAAGAGTCACGAAAACATTGCATAAAGGGAGCGCTGCGCTATAATTTTTGAGCGCTACCTGATGAGTCGAATTCACTCCCCATATACAAATGGTTAATCCGTTCTTTTGGCAAGCGCACCAAAATTATCGTCAAGTAATAACCCACAATGGAGTGGGATCGTATCCACAGAGATTGGTAGATTTGAGCAATTTTAATCAATTGGTGAATTAGTCAAACTAAGCAAAAGAGATTATGATTGCAGAATTTTAAATGTGCAGAAATATAAATGGCTCAAAGGTAAAGAAGCATTAAATAGCATAATTGGAAATGGCGAGAAAGTTAAGAGCAGAAACTTAAATGACTGAATTTTAAAGAGAATGGGGACTTACAGAATGTAAAGAAAGCTATAAAGAAAGTGGAAGATAAGAATAGGGGAATTCATTGAGATCAGAATATGTTGTCTCTTTGGATTAAATCCAGCTCATATCATCTTCAATCATGCAACTCATTGACCTCTTGGCAATCATGATTGATTGAGCCCCAATCCCTTGGTGACTCAATCTCTCAGATATTGATCAATAGCCAATTCCTTGGTCTAATTGCTCATGAAGAGAGATATGCTTGGTCCCTGATTATACTACACATCATCATAGGTCCAAGTAGAGGGAGGATTTTATGTCACCATATCCAAACACCAAAATCCAGATCCTACTCAAGTGTGAGAAGGAATTTCTAGCATGATTTCATGTTTCCTTTTCCAAGGTTCCTATGAAATACATTTTGCATTCAACCCCTTTTCCAAGGTGATTGAACACTAGCATGAAGAACGAAATTCCTTCTAGCAAATCAAAGAGAAGATGAAGAGAAGAAGAAATTCACTATCATTAATCCATCAAGTACAACAGAGCTCCTAATAAACCACTATTTCATGGTTTATCTTGTGCTCAATTGAGTGGTTTTTATCAACTCTTTACCCACTTATTCACATGATTTGCATGAGTTTACATTTTTCCTTCTTGATTTTGTGCTATGATTGAAAACATGCTTCTTTGGCCTTAAATTTCCTATGTTTAATCCTCTCTTATTACCATTCGATACCGTGATATGTTTGTTAAGTGATTTCAGGATTTATAAGGTAGGAATGGCTTAGAGGATGGAAAGAAAGCATGCAAAAATGGAAGGAATACAAGAAGTTGAAGAAATTGCTAAGTTGTCCAGCCTGACCTCTTCACACTCAAATGGTCATAACTTGAGCTACAGAGATTCAAATGACGCAGTTCCAGTTGCGTTGGAAAGCTAACATCCGAGGCTTCGAAATGATATATAATTTGCCATAGTGGCCGTAAAGATAGGTGACGCGCATGCATGATTCACGCGCACGCGTCGCAGTGACGAAAAACCAGCGTGGCAGATTTCGCAACCAGCGAATTCTGTGCTGTTTTTGGCCCAGTTCTCGGCCCAGAAAACACAAATTAGAAGCTATAAAGTGGGAAAATCCATCCATTCATTGATACAACTTTTATACTCATAATTTTAGGTTTTAGATGTAGTTTCTAGAGAGAGAGGCTCTCTCCTCTCTCTTAGGATTTAGGATTAGGATTTCTCTTAGATTTAGGATTAGGATTCCTTCGTTTTCTTCATTCCAGGTTCAATGTTCCTTTAATTTATTTTCTCTTCTACTTTTATTTATTCTATTACTTTAATTATTATTTATCTTTCAAAATTGGTTTATGAACTTTCCCATGTTAGAACTGATTTCTTTATTCAATATAATTTGAGGTATTTCAGATTTTTGATTGCTTTCTTTAATTTATGATATAAATAATTTGAATTTTTCCCCTTTTGGCTTTGGTTGAGTAATTGGTGACACTTGAGTTATCAAACTCAGCTGTTGATTAATATTTGAAGCTTGCTGGTTGATTTGGATCCCTCTAAAGCTAGTCTTTCCTTAGGAGTTAAGTAGGACTTGAGGAATCAAGTTTATTGGTCCACTTGACTTTCCTTTATTTAGTAAGGGTTAACTAAGTGGGAGCAATAAACAATTATCATCACGCCTGAAAAGGATAACTAGGATGGAATTTCCAGTTCTCATACCTTGCCAAGAGTTTTTCTAGTAATTAATTTACTTTATTGCTAATTTATTCTCCTTGTTCCCTATTTCAAAAACCCAAAAAATATACAATTTTATAACCAATAATAAATTATACTTCCCTACAATTTCTTGAGAGACGACCCGAGATTTAAATACTTCGGTTATAAATTTTATTGGGTTTGTTACTTGTGACAACCAAACTTTTGTACGAAAGGATTCTCTGTTGGTTTAGAAACTATACTTACAACGCGATTATTCTTATAAATTTTTTTACTGGCAAGAATCAGTTCGTCAAAATGGTGCCGTTGCCGGGGAATTGCAAACGTGTGCCTTATTATTGGTTATTGTAAATATTTGCTTTTTGCTTGTTTATTTATTTTTTATTTTTGTTTTTGTTTTTTGCTTTTTCGTAAATTAATAGGTTATTGGTTTTTATTTAGTTATTAAAATTTTCGAAAATAATGTTCCTTGTTCTTTCTTGATTTTCTAGTTGTTCTTCGTGTTCATCTTGACCTTCAAGTTGTTCTTGGTTGTTTTCTTCGTTTTGATCTAAAAATTTTAAGTTTGGTGTCATTTTATTATTTTTCCCTTTCCTCATTAAATTCAAAAATATCTTTTCTCTTTATTTTAATTGATTTTTTTGAAAATTAAAAAAAAATCAGATTTTTATTTTAAAATTTTTATCTTATCTTATCTTAGATTTAAATTTCAAAATTCAAATCTTTTCAAAAATCATATCTTTTTCAAAATCTTATCTTATCTTATTTCAAAATCAAATTTCAAATTTCAATATTTAAATTCCAAAATTCAAATTTCAAAATTTAAATTTATAATTTTAAAAATCAAACCTTTTCAAAATTTAAACCTTTTTCAAATCTTTATCTTATATTGTTGTCAGTGTGTCTAGTTTTAGGAGTTTATTTTCATTAATTTTTTTTGTTAGTTTTTGTTTTTATTTTCTTTTGCTACTATGAATTCTCACACCTCTGGTTTCAAGTTTGGTTCCAATGTTGTTGTAAGGAATGGAAACTATAATGAAAATAGGCATCAAGGTTGGAAGAATCAAAGATGGGAGGAGCCACAAGGATTTGATCAACCCTCTTGGCAACAACCCCCTCCAATGCGCTATAACCAACAACCATTCTGTGATGCATACCAAGACAATAGTTATGGTGGACCCCTCCGTGACAAACTACCTCCACCAAATTACTATGGTCAAGAGCCATTCCAGGGAGCGTACCAAGATGATGAATATGGTGGACCCTCTTGTAGTTACCAACAAGCCCCGCCATATGCTTATAAACTGCCTCTCCAACATACCTTTGAACCACCATATTCACAAGAACCTTACCACCAAACACCCCTATATGACCTTAACCCACATCCACCATACCAACCACCACATGAACCACACCCAAAACCACCACCTCAATATCCACCATCTCCATATCCTTATCAAGAAGAACCACCTCCATATTATAAGCCCTTTCTCCCAACAAATGAACCCTCCTATCCACCCCAACCTCCATTGGATAACAACACACTCATCTCTAATATCATTGGTCTCACCTCTACACTCCAAAATCTTATATCCCGCATGGACCAACCCTCTACCTCCAATATTCAACCCTCAAGCTTCAATACGCTTCCTTTTCAACCACATAATAATCTTCCCATCCCATCACCACCCTCCATGGAAGAGCACCCACATCCATCAATCTAAGAGCAAGATGATTCCAGTTATGCTATTGATATGGAACAAGAAAGAAGGAATCATCTTCGTGAATCCATACTTCATAAGAAGCTAGAGGAGGTCCTATAGATGAAGGTAGTGGAGACCCTTGAAATCGAAGGAGTGGTTGAAGAATTAGCGAAGGAAGACATTAAGGAGGAGTCTGATATTTTCTTAGAGCAAGAGGAGGCCCAAAATGTGGAGATAAGAGAGACCCTTGAAGATGAAGGAATAATTGAAAGGAGTTATCATGGAAAGAAAATCATCAAGGATGAGTACGATTTTATACTAAAACAACATTGACAAAGCAGTAATTATTGAAGAGGAAGAAGTGGTTGAAGACTTAGGAGATGCTCAACCTCCATGGAAAAGTCCAGTCATAGAACCTCCTTCCAAGACGTCTGAATTTGATGTTGAAGAGGGTGTACAACCTCCAAGGCATATCATGGCTAAAGACTTTGAAGAGGCTGATCAAGAGATAGAGATTAAAGAAGAAGAAGCACAACCTCCCATGCCCTTGGTGAGTAATGAAGAAGATATTGAATTGGAAGAAAGCTACCAAGAGGAAGAGGTTGAAATTGAAGAAGCTTGCAAAGAGGTGGAAGTTATCAAGGAAGAGCACAAGGGAATGGAGCTTGAAATCACCTTGCCAAAGTTGTTGGAGACCTCTCCCCCAAAGCCATTACCATCCAATACAACATTCAAGTGGGTAAAATACTTATCCTTGACCTTTACTTTCCCGCTTGAATATGGGTTACTTGAGACAGATGGTCAACTTCGAACTCTTTGTGGTTTTACGAGTAAGAGGGAGATGACTAGTGGTAGGAATTGTCATGCAAGATTCAATATGGTGAAAGGCTCAAAGTTTAAATGCAAAGGTTGGTATAAAGCACAACTGAATGGGTCTAGGAGGCTGTTTGGATGCCTTAGTGAGAATTTCGATTGCTTACCACCCGGATGGAATCATGATGATCAACTTGAACACGGGTGTAGGATCAAGATTTGGGATCCGGGAATATATGAGGATCAAATTTGGAAGCTCAAAGCTTGTGAAGAACTCCATCAAAGCTTGAGAAATTTACTTGGTATTGCTAGAGCTTATTGGAAGTCCAAGCAATGGTGGAAGTTTCAAGACGAGTTCAAGCACAAGCCATTGACGTTAGGATTCTTGCTAGTAAAGAATTTTAATAAAACAGTTTTGGTTGTCATAAGTAACAAACCTTTTAAAATTGATAACCGAGTATTTAAACCTCGGGTCGTCTTCTCAAGGAACTGCAGGGAAGTATGTTCTTATTATTGGATATGAAGATTGTAGAATTGGGGTTTTAAGAATGAGGAACAAGTAATTTAATGACGAGTAAATTAAATGGCAATTAAAAATAGATAAATAACTGTAAAGCAAACTTTTGGTAAGGTATGAGAAATTAGAGGTCCTATCCTGGCTATCCTTATCAATGATGATAATAATTGAATCTTAATTCCACTTCGTTAGCCTTTACTAATATAAAGGAAGGTCAAGGGATTAATTGGTTTGATCTTCGGATCCTATTTATTTCCTAAGAAAAGATTGGGATTATTGAAGTTCAATTCAATTAACAAGATAACAATTATCAATCATGTTTGAGTTTGACAACTCCTAAGTTACTGATTTCTTAACCAAAACCAAAAGGGGGAAAGTAAATCTACTGGAATAAAAATGTTTTCAGAGTAAAAGCAACAATAGCATAAATAAAAAAAATCAATATTAAACTGAAATACCTCAAGTAACATTAATAAAAGAGTAATCTGTAACATGAAAGGATTCATAAAGTGACTTGCAAAAGTAAATAAAAGGAATATTGAACCTGATCAAAAGAGATAATCCTGAAAGCGAATAAAAATCCTAAATATAAATCCTAATCCTAAAGAGAGAGGAGAGAACCTCTCTCAAAACTAAATCTAAATCATGGAAAGTAAAAATTGGCCAGCTCCCTCTGAATGGATGCATTCCCCCACTTCATAACCTCTGGTCTATGCCTTCTGGACTTGGATTTGGGCCAAAAAGGGCTTCAGAATTCGCTGTGAGCGTTTTCTGCAATTTCTGGTGCGTGGCCTCTGTCACGCGTCCGCGTGGGTCACGCGGTCGCGTCATTTGGAGCTTTTCTTGTCACGCGGTCGTGTCAGTCATGCGGCCGCGTCACTGCTTCTTCGCGCTTGGCATGCGATCGCGTCGTCCATGCGATCGCGTGGATGCCAGTTTCTTCAAGGACTCCGTTTTGTGCTTTCCTTCCACTTTTGTATGTTTTCTTTCCATCCTTTGAGTCATTCCTGCCTTAGAAGATCTGAAACTACTCAACACACTAATCGCGGCATCGAATGGAAATAAAGGTAATTAAAATAATTAATTTTAAAGCATAGGAAACATGTTTTTCACATACATCACATAATAAGGAAGGAGAAGTAAAACCATGCAATTAATATGAATAAGTGGGTGAAGGATTGAATAAATCACTCAAATTAAGCACAAAATATATCATAAAATATGGGTTTATCAGCCACCATGACAAGGAGCTCACCAAATGTCCAACTTAAGGATTTTAACTAAAAGTGCTATGTGGGAGACAACCCACCATGGTATGATCGTGCAGTTTCAGTCTTAGCTTTATTTTACCTTATTACATTTTTTATTTTGTTAATGACTCTTCCCATAACTTCTGCATATAACTGCATATAGCCTGCATTTGTATTTGCATTCTGCATAAAAAAAAAAAAAGAATAAGAGAGGCACGCGACGCGCCAGCATCGCTGATGCGTCCGCGTCATAGTGCATTAGAAACTAAGAAGAAGAGAAGCAGAAAGTCACGCAAAAGCGTGGCTGGAGGCGTGCCTTAGGCACAAATATGCCCACGCGACCGCATTACTAACGCACTCGCGTCGTTTGCGAAATAGCCTCCCCACGCGTCCGCGTCACCCACGCGAACGCGTGGCCCTAAAAATCAACGTAAAAGAGGTGTATGGGAGAGAGTTATGATGCAGTGGGGCTGGAATGGTGCTGGACGCACAAGCCCTATCATGCGAACGCGTGGCGCGTCGTTTTACAAAATGAGGCCATTCACGCGAACGCATCACCCAGATTTTTGGCAAAACGCATTTAAAATAGAGAGTTGCGCGTACGCGAGGCTGCACTCGTGCCAATAGCACAAATCAGGCCACGCAATCGCGTGACCCACGCGTCCGCGTCACCTGAAAATTATCACACACCACGCGATCGCGTGACCCACGCGTCCGCGTCACAAGCGACGCACAGCTTATCCAAATCAGCCAAAATATCTTATCTTTTCTTCGCAAATCTAAATCTTTTCTTTTCCCTTCTTATTTCTTTCTTCTCTCTTCTGCCTTCTTTATTCTTTCTCAATTTTTACTTTCCCCCTCCTAATTTTTCACATCCATTACAAGGTTCTTTTCTTTCTATCGTTATTTAATTTTTTTCTCTACTTTTCCCATTATTTTTATTTATGTTTTCTTTTTCTTTTCACTTTCATTATCTATATTTTCTTTTTCTTTCTTTTTCTTTTCTTTTTATTCCTATAATTGGTGTTAGAAATTTAACTGGGTAATTATTTTCTTTTATATTTTGCTTGTGAATTATTGTGGTATTGTTTGACAATTAATATTACTTTTTAAAGGGTTGCTTGCATGTTCAATTTAATACTTTCCATAACATCTTTACCATGCATGCTATTTGTTTGTGAAAAAGCCCGTATGGCAATCCACATTATTTTAAATTATTCTATTCTACTACTCTAAATGCCTGTTATTTTTCACAAAACTCCTTTTATATTTTATTGATTAAATATAATTATCAATACAAATAGGTTGTTAGTTTGAAAGAGTTGATAATCTAACTTGGACATTTAATGATTGATCTATGCTACTCATGCCTTTGTCAGCATGCCAATAAACATCTTGCATTTAATTCCCAACACATGCTCTTGCTATATTTCCATTGATGAACTTTTCACATGTAGTCATGACCATGTGTTAACGACATCCTTCTTTACCGTGCATAGATTATCACTAATACCATCCTCTTCCTTGCTCTAACCCTTAAGTTTTAAAGTTACTTACTTTTTCTCTTTTCAGGATGGCCACCAAGAAAGGTAAAGAGAAAGCTACTCCTAAAACACCAGCAAGGAGAGGAACCAAGAGACCTCCAACTAAGGCGCCTCCATCTACAAGCGTCAGTTGGAGCAACCCGTCCACTTGTACATCTTTGCATGCACCGAGGACGGTACAATCTTTAAGTGTGGGGAGGTCGATACCGATCTCCATGGGTTAGTTATTTTCTTCTCAACACCAATATATTACTTTATTTGTTAGTTCATTGTTGTATTTGCATGTTTAATTGCATGTTTGTTTGATTTTATGCATTTAGTTACTACTTAGTTAAAGTAATAAATTTCTTTTCAAGACTCTATTTTATAATATTTCACTAATTTAAATTGAAAAAAAATTGTTAAAACTTGTTTGAAGATTGTAAATTGGAACATGAATTATAGCTAAAGAACACACAACCTGTGAGATTTGAGCTTAATTACATGGTTACATTATTTAACCATAATATTTTATTCTTGTGTGTTTCATTCTCTATAATTGCAGACTTTACTTTGTTCCATTCTATATGTCCACTATTTAATGTATTTGCATGCTTGCATATGATTGAGGCCATTACTTGTTTTTGCTCACTTATCCTAAATAGCCTACCCTTTAATGTCACCCTTGTTAGCCACCTTGAGCCTTTTTATCCCCCTTGTTCTATATTTTATCACATCACTAGCCTTAAGCAGAAAAACAAATTAAAAACCCCAATTGAATCTTTGGTTAGCTTAAGATAGTGTGTTAACTAAGTGTGGGGAAACTGTGGGTACTTAGGTTAATGAAAGTGTACAGTGTTTAAATGATAAAATATTGAGAATTTGGGTACCTACTCATCTGAAACTAGAAAAATAAAAAATCCATGTGCATTGATATGTTATGGTTTGCTTTTATAAAAAAAAAATAAAAAAAATAAAAAAAAGAAAGAAAAAAATAAAAAAATAATAAATAAATAAATAAATAAATAAAAAATAAAAATATATATTTCCAACATAAATGAATAAATAAATAAATAAATAAGGGGACAAAATTACCCCAATGTTAAGTTAATAAAAAAATCAATGCATATGTGATAAAATTAAAGAAAAGTTGATACATGAGTATGATATGCAAAAATGGAAATTTTGGGTAGCTAGGCATGATTTTAGAAGTACATAGAGTGTGTGTATAGGTGAAGAGCTTAGGTAAATTAAAGATTCATATTATAACTCACTTGGCCATACATATATCCTCACCCTTACCTTAGCCCCATTACAACCCTAAAAAGACCTCATGATGTTTGCATTGGTACATTAAATTTTTTTTGATTGGTTAGATAAAGAACAAAGTTTAAAAAGCATGACTAGAGAAGAGTAGAGTGAATTAACCCTAGACACTTGAGAGATTAGAGTGCATATACACTACCAGTGAGGGTTCAATGCTTGATTCTATGTTCCCTGCTTTCATGAGCTGTCTTCTTACAAGTTTACTTGTACTTTATTTTGTGATTTGAATTGGTGGAATGATAAACCCCATTTTGACGGTTTATCTTATATTGATTTTAAGGGATTTTATCACCTTTTACCCACATGTATTCAATGAAATAGCATGGTTTTATGATTGTCTCCTTATTTGTGCTTAGATGTGAAAACATGCTTTTAGACCCTTAATTTGATGATTTTAATCTCCCTTTGATTCCACTAGATGCCTTGATATGTTTGTTAGTGATTTCAGATTGAAAAGGCTAGGAATGGATCAAAGGAGTGAAGAGGAAAGCATGTAAAGTGGAGAAATCATGAAAAGTCAAAGAAGTTGAACTCGCCCATGGACGCGCGCGCGCACAATTCAATAAGAGGTAATTCATAATAATTGTTCTTCTTTGCTTTTCTATTGTTGATCTCTTGCCTTTGTAGTTGTAGATTCCTTTAATTCTTGCAATTAATAATGTTTACTTATATTGCACTCTATGTGTTTGTTGAAATGCCTCTTCTAGATATAGTGTAGATTTTGTTCCTCTTGGCCTAGGTAGAGTAATTAGTGACACTTGAGTTATCTAATCCCTTTGTTGATTGATAATTGGAGAGATTGCTAATTGGTTTGGAGTGCACCAAAGCTAGTCTTTCCTTGGAAGTTGGCTAGGACTTGTGGCTCAAGTCAATTCAGCCACTTGACTTTCCTTTAATTAGTAAGGGTTGACTAAGTGGTAGCAACGAACAATTCTCATCACAATTGAGAAGGATAACTAGGATAGGACTTCTAATTTTCATACCTTGCCAAGAGCCTTTTATAGTTGTTAGTTTATTTTCATTGCCATTTACTTTTCATGATTCTTATCCAAAATCCCAAAATAACTCATAACCAATAACAAGACACTTTATTGTAATTCCTAGGGAGAACGACCCGAGGTTTGAATACTTCGGTTATTAATTTTAGGGGTTTGTTTTAGTGACAAACAACTTTTTGTATGAAAGGATTAGTGATTGGTTTAGAAACTATACTTGCAACGAGAATTCATTTGTGAAATTCTATACCATCAAAAATCCGTTCATCAAAATGGCGCCGTTGTCGGGGAATTGCAATGGTGTTATGTTATTGGTTATTGTATATATGTGAATAGTGTGAATATGTTTGCTTTTGTTAGCTCTTGCTAGTTTTAGGATTTAATTTTCTTGCTTCTTATTTGATTTTGTTTTCATTTTCTTCTTGCTATCATGAATTCTCACCTTGGCTATGAGTTTGGTTATCAACATGTTGTAGGAAATGAGGACTACAATGAAGATGTGTATCAAGAATGGGATGACCAAAGGTGGAAGGAGCCATATGCATATGATCAATCCTCATGGCAACAACCCCCACCAATGCACTATGAAGAAGAGCCATTCTATGATGCATATCAATCCAATGGCTATGGTGACTCACCTTGTGATTTTCAAGAACCACCACCATATGCCTATGATCCATACCCTCAACATAACTCCCAACCATACTCACAAGCCCCTTCTTACCAACCATCTTCATATGACCCTAATCCATATCCATCCTACCAACAACCATATGAGCAATATGAACCACACATAGAGCCACCACCACGCCAACATCAACATTTTCAAGAACCACCTCATCCACATTATTACCAAGATGAACCACCTCCAATATACGAAAATTTTCAACCACAAGATGAATACTACTTTCCACCACAACCTCCCATGGAAGAATACTCATATCCATTGAACCAAGAGCCACATGATCCTAATCATATTATCCAAGAGGAACAAGAGTCGAGGGATCGTCTCAAGGAAGCATTGGATCAATTTCAAGCAACCATGGAGTGTGTTGTGCAACAAGTAGAAAGAGTGGAAAACATAGAACCACCACAATTCTACCAAGAAGAACCACCTTCCTACTATGAACCCTCCCCCCAATTTAATGAACTCTTCCACCCACCCCAATCTCTAATGGATGAAACCCTTGGTGTTCTTGTTCAAGGGCAAGAAGAGATGAAAAGGGATGTGCAAAATTTCATGTCCACCTTGGATGCGGTAACAAATCAATTAGCCTCCCAATGCTTGAACACTCAAGGAACTCCCATGGCTACATGTGGAGAATCAAATGAAGAACATAGCATGAAGGAGAGATTGGAAACTCCGGTGGGAAATGACGGAAGTTACTTTGTATTGGAACAATTGGAGGAAGCTTTAATTGTTGAAGACAAGGAAGAAGTGGTAGAAGACTTAGGAGATGCGGAGCCTCCATGGGAACAAAACCCCTCCAAGATGATTGAAATTGATGCTAGGGAGAAAAGTGTACACCTTCCAAGGCATATCGCATATGAAGACTTGGATGGGATAGAGAAAGAATTGAGTTCCCTTGGTGATGAAGATCAAGCATCAAGTCTTAGTGGTGAAGAATCCTTTAAGCATGAAGAACCTTCTCCGGTTGGATTTGAAAGCGTTGAGGAGGTAAATTTTTCTCAACCTCCCTATTATAATTTGAGTAAAGGAAAAGGTTTAGATAAAATTAATGAACAAAGGACTGAATTAGAGAAATCTTGTGAAGAGGTGGAAGTCCCTAGAAATAGAAGAACGGGGGTTGGTTATGCTTTGTCAAGATCTTTGGAAGCATCTTTGCCTAGGTGGCCATCTACTCCTTCACTTGAGTGGGTAAAATTTATTTCTATTAGCTTTATTGTCCCACTTGAGTATGGCTTGCTTGAAACGGATGGTCAACTTAGGATCCTTTGTGGGATGAAGCGTAAGCGAAAGATGTTCCGTAGTTGGCGTTGCAAACCAAGGCTCATTATGGTTGATGCATCAAACATGAGATATAAAGGTTGGAGTAGTGCTCAAATAGATGGGTCTAGGAGGATTGTTGGCCACTATATAGAGAATTCACCTTACTCACCACCCGGTTGGACTAATAATGATGATCAACCTCAAGACGGGTGTGAAAACAAAGTGTGGGACCCTGGATTACAAGAAGAGGATCAACTTTGGGAGCCCCAAGCTTGTGAAGAACTCCATCAAGACTTGGCTCAATCCATGAAGAATCTTGGGGCACAATGGAGAACCAAGCATTGGTGGGAGTTCCAAGATGAATACAAGCACAAGCCACCTTGATGAGGAGCTCCCCATAAGTCCAACTTAAGGACAATAAACAAAAGTGCTAGGTGGGAGACAACCCACCATGGTAAAATCTTTTCATTTTCTCTTTTGTAAATATTTGGTAGAATTAGTCTAATTTCATGTTTTGTTTAGATAGTTGAGTTTAATTGGTAGTATAGTATGTTAAATAAGGTTTTATGGTATTTTGGTAACTGTTTGGAGGTTTGGAATGCTTGTATTGATGTAAAAACATAGCAAAATTTTTTGAAAAAACAGAGCACCATCCACGCGTACACGCACTGCGTGCGTACGTGCACTTCCAGCATTTTCGACCATCCACGCGCGCGCGCCATGCGTGCGTAAGCGTGGATTGAGAAGTTCTAACCTCCATACATTTTCCAGAGAGTTGTGCTTGCGCCGTGCCAACGTTGTGCCTCTGGCACAAACCCCACTTGCGCACACGCGCACATGACGCGTACGCGCCACTCTCGAAATAAGCCAACGACGCGCGCGCGCCATGCGTGCGTGCGCGTGGATGCCCTTTCTTCCATCCATTTCTTTTCTTCTCCTCTTTCCATTTCTTTCCTTCTCCTTTCTTCTTCCCTTCTCCTACCCCTCATCCAACACTTCCAAACACCATTGACAACCATTTATTTTAGTTAACTAATTAGTTAGTTAGTTAGTTGATTAGTTAGTTTTAGTTAGTTTTCATTTCATTTTCTCTTTTTCATCGTAAGTGTTGGATTGTTAATTTTTGTTTACCATTAATTGCTGCTAAGTATTAAAAAGGGATGTTTTCTTAACATCATTATGTTTATAACCTTTGTTGGATTCTATTATTGAGGTTATATTTTGCTACTTGGTTTTGAGTTTTTCATGCTTACCTCTTGAAAACTACCAAGTGATGAGAATTGCCTTCGAGTTTGTAACTCTTCTTGAATTGCATGATTTGGCCACCATGTAATTTGAATCCTTTTCCTCGATTAGGCAATCTCTTGATGGATGATGTTGAGCATTTACCTTAATGCATTGTATTTCATGATTATATCCATCCATATGTTTGACTTGAATGCTTTCATGCTTCTCTAATTCTTGTCTTACCTTACAAGCTTACTTAAAGCATCTCAAGCATACTAGGATAAGTGACGTGCATGCTTCTTTTGTGACATAGCTCTTTATGCTAATGTGTATTCTAAACCGCGCAATTTAGAATTCACACACCTAATATTTCTTAATGTCACACTAATTCAGTCACTCAATTCTAGTGATTTACCTCATTCCAACAATGTATGCTTCCTTGCTTTTATATCTTCTCATCTTATGGTGTTGTATTTTTGTTTTTCATGATTAATGCACCACAAGCAAACATGGAAGCAAGACTAAGAACACGCAGCAATCCAGAGACTCGCCGTACCCCCTTGCTCATCTTTGAGTGCACCGAGGACGGTGCAAACTTTTAAGTGTGGGGAGGTCG
>NC_029794.2:46876730-46877425 GCF_000816755.2 Arachis ipaensis
ATACACAATAAGCTTAGTCAAAATAATGAGAATTTTTCAAGGATTTCTATCTATAGGGCACCAATTGATTTGAGTGGAAAACTTTTCATAGAACTTGCTTGAATTATAAATATTGTGGATCATGTTTTTTTGAGCTAAGAACACAAGCAAGAGAGTCTTGAGCCTAATGGTGTGGTTACATCTTATAACCATTTATTTTCCCTTCTTGTGTGCATTATTCTCTTTCTATGATTGTAATCTTTGATTTGTTTGATTCTTTATGTCCATTATTTTGTGTATTCATGCATTTATATGATTGAGGCCATCATTTCCTTAGCTCACTTACCCAAATGGCCTTACCTTTTATCTTCCTTTGTTAGCCAAATTTGAGCCTACGCTTAACCCACTTATTCTTTAATTTAGCACATTACTAGCCTTAAAGCGAAAAACAATAAATGTCCTTAATTTGGATCTTTGATTAGCTTAGGCTAGTGTGTGTGAGTATCATTCAAGTGTGGGAACCTTGGGACATTGGGTGAATAAAAGGGTAATTTTGTAATGTTATTGGAAATATTGGGAATTGGGTACATACTCATGTATTAATCAAATGTAAAACCTTATGCATTGAGGTTCTTGTATATAAAAAGAAAAAAAAAGAAGAAAAACAAAAGAAAAATAATATGGAAAAGAAAAAAATAGAAAAAGAAAAAAAAAGC
>NC_029794.2:46877586-46887197 GCF_000816755.2 Arachis ipaensis
ATAAATGTCATACCCTTTGCTTCATTCTTGGTTTAAGCATGAGGACATGCTTGGTTTAAGTGTGGGGAGGTTGATAAATCCCATTTTGACGGTTTATCTTGTATTGATTTTAAGGGATTTTATCACCTTTTACCCACATGTATTCAATGAAATAGCATGGTTTTGTGATTGTCTCCTTATTTGTGCTTAGATGAGAAAACATGCTTTTAGACCCTTAATTTGATGGTTTTAATCTCCCTTTGATTCCACTAGATGCCTTGATATGTTTGTTAGTGATTTCAGATTAGGTTTGTTTTAGTGACAAACAACTTTTTGTATGAAAGGATTAGTGATTGGTTTAGAAACTATACTTGCAACGAGAATTCATTTGTGAAATTCTATACCATCAAAAATCCGTTCATCATGGAATCCAGTTTATGTTTGTCTTGAAGAAATTGTTTACTTTTAACCAAGTAGGAAAAAGCATTCTACATGTAGTTGCATTCATATAGATAGGTTGCATTTCATACATTCTACCATTCCTCTTCACTCCTTTATAGCTTCTCTTGAGCTTAGCATGAGGACATGCTAATGTTTATGTGGGGAGGTTGATAAACCACTATTTCATGGTTTATCTTGTGCTCAATTGAGTGGTTTTTATCAACTCTTTACCCACTTATTCATATGATTTGAATGATTTTAAATTTTTCCTTCCTGATTTTGTGCTATGATTGAAAACATGCTTCTTTGGCCTTAAATTTCCTATGTTTAATCCTCTCTTTTTACCATTCGATGCCGTGATATGTTTTTTAAGTGATTTCAGGATTTATAAGGCAGAAATGACTTAGAGAATGGAAAGGAAGCATGCAAAAATGGAAGGAATACAAGAAGTTGAAGAAATTGTTAAGCTGTCCAGCCTGACCTCTTCGCACTCAAACGGTTATAACTTGAGCTACATAGGTCCAAATAAGGTGGTTTCAGTTGCGTTGGAAAGACAACATCCGGGGCTTCGAAATGATATACAATTTACCATAGTGGCCATACATCTAGGCGACGCGCATGCATGATTCACGCGCACGCATCGCAGTGACGAAAAACCAGCGTGGCAGATTTTGCAACCAGTGAATTCTGGGCTGTTTTTGGCCCAATTCTCGGCCCAGAAAACACAGATTAGAGGCTATAAAGTGGGAAATCCATCCATTCATTGATACAACTTTTATACTCATAATTTTAGATTTTAGATGTAGTTTCTAGAGAGAGAGGCTCTCATCTCTCTTAGGATTTATGATTAGGATTTCTCTTAGATTTAGGATTAGGATTCCTTCGTTTTCTTCATTCCAAGTTCAATGTTCTTTTAATTTAATTTCTCTTCTACTTTTATTTATTCTATTACTTTAATTGTTATTTATCTTTCCAAATTGGTTTATGAACTTTCTCATGTTAGAATTGATTTCTTTATTTAATATAATTCGAGGTATTTCAGATTTATGATTGCTTTCTTTAATTTATGATATAAATAATTTGGATTTTTCCCTTGTTGGATTTGGTTGAGTAATTGGTGACACTTGAGTTATCAAACTCAGCTGTTGATTAATATTTGAAGCTTGCTGGTTGATTTGGATTCCTCTAAAGCTAGTCTTTCCTTAGGAGTTGACTAGGACTTGAGGAATCAAGTTGATTGGTCCACTTGACTTTCCTTTATTTAGTAAGGGTTAACTAAGTGGGAGCAATAAACATTTATCATCACACCTGATAAGGATAACTAGGATGGGATTTCCAGTTCTCATACCTTGCTAAGTGTTTTCCTAGTAATTAATTTACTTTATTGCTAATTTATTCTCCTTGTTCCCTATTTCAAAAACCCAAAAATATACAATTTTATAACCAATAATAAATCATACTTCCTTGCAATTTCTTGAGAGACAACCCGAGGTTTAAAAACTTCGGTTATAAATTTTATAGGGTTTGTTACTTGTGACAACCAAACTTTTGTACGAAAGGATTCTCTGTTGGTTTAGAAACTATACTTACAATGAGATTATTCATATAAAATTCTTTACTGGCAAGAATCAATTCATCAGCTCCCTCTCTCAATGAGAGGGAATTTAGCTACTCATAACTCAAGAGAAAAGTAAAAAGTGATGGAAAGTGCATCTAACTATTGCTTCCACTAATAGCTCAACTGCTTAACCCCCTTTCTTCAGTACTTCCAAGGGGTATATATACTACTCCTAGCAATAGCAAATAAAGAAAAATACAAAAGTGAAAGTAAAATTACATTTTGGAGGAAAAAGAAACTCAATAAACGTGATCTCACAGCTGGCGTGTGATTGGCGCTTCAGTGGCGTGCCACGCCTTGCTCTGATTCTGCCTTGGCATGCCACATCCAATCCTCAAGTGGCACGCCTCCCTCCATTGATCACCTTGGTGTGCCACGCCTTCGAGCCCAAGTGGCACGCCCAGGCCATTTTAAAGCCTTGGGTAGCCTGGCGTGCCATGCTTTCGAGCCCAAGTGGCATGCCCATGCATTTTCGTTCTTCTATTAGCTTCTGGAATGTTGAACTGTCGTGGCACGCCCAGGGTCTGGCGTGCCACGCCCTTGTTGTGTGCTTGATCTATCTTTCTGAAAAGTTGAACTAGCGTGACACGCCCAGGGTCTGGCGTGCCACGCCCTTGTTGTGCTTGACTCCTTAGCTTGGCGTGCCACGCCCAGAACTCAAGTGGCATGCCCAGGTCTTCCTTTGCTTGGTTGATGATGATGGCGTGCCATGCCTGAGACTCAAGTGGCACGCCTGGTTGGAGCTTAGTAGCTGGCGTGCCACGCATTCGACACCAAGTGGCACGCTCATATGGTTGGCGTGCCACGCCCATCATTTGCCTTGGTTCCAATAGCTGGCGTGCCACGCCCAACATTCAAGTGGCATGCCCAGGTGGGAATCTCGAGCTGGCGTGCCACGCCTTCGACACCAAGTGGCACGCCCAGCCTTTGCTTTGCCCTTCTTTGTACCTTGGTGTGCCACGCCCTGGTGCTCAAGTGATGGTGGAAGCTTGGCATGCCACGCCTTCGATCTTACGTGGCACGCCCAGCCTTTTTAGCCTTCAACCTCTTCTCTGGAATTTTGTACTAGCGTGCCACGCCATACTGCTCAAGTGGCACGCCCATTCATTTGTGGCCCTCCTAGCTTGGCGTGCCACGCCTGGCTCCTCAAGTGGCACGCCCAAGTGGTTTTTAAAGCTGGCGTGCCACGCCTTCGATACCAAATGCCATGCCCATGGCTTAATTAGGTGGGTTTGGCGTGCCACGCCCCTTTAGTAGCCTTCATTTTTGCTCTCTGGAAGGTTGTACTGGCGTGCCACGCCCAACTTATGGCGTGCCACGCCCATGTATATGCTTGGGAGATCCTCTCTTGACTTTAGTACTGGCGTGCCACACCCAGCTTCTGGCGTGCCACGCCAGTGCAATTTTGTGGCGTTTACTTTAAGTGGCACGCCCGTTTCACACGCCCAGCTTATTTTGTTGTTTTCTTCCCCTTTTTGATGTCCTTTTCACCTGAAATTCAGCACAAACTCATTTCAAAGCAATGTACTATAATCTTCATCAAATAATGCATGAATTGCAATGATCTAATGAGTATGCCCTTTTATGGTCCTTTTTATACAAGAAGAAAGGGTAGATGATGCAAGTCATCACAACACCAAACTTAAGCTTTGCTTGTCCCAAGCAAATTAGTGTGAGTAGCCCTTTTATGATTTGGGACTTTGACCTTGAATATATGGAAACATGACTAAGAGTAGGACTAAGTGCTTAACACATGCATGAATAATTTTGTTTCAATGTCACAAAGATTCCTAGATCCTTGAGGGTTCCTTCAAGTTTAAGCTTCAGGGGTCCTTTTTATTGATTGTCACCTTGAAGTAGTAAGAGTTATTTCATTTTCTTTTTGGTTGTTCTTTCTTTTCTATTTATTGACCACGACTCTAAGTGTTTTGTCTCAAGACAACCCTTTAGTTAGGCTTTCAATTAGCACTTCCAAACCAGTTGGCTTCAGGGTACTAGGTGTTGAAACACCCCTAAGAATGTACTTGTCCAGGTCTCTTCTTGACACATCTTCACCACAAGCATCTACTAGGTTTTCTACTCTTTTGAGCTTTTTAATGTTTATTTTCATTCCTAGTAGTTGATGCTCAGAGCCTTGGGTCTTTATTACTCACTACTTCTTGGTTCTATAGATATTCAAGGAACACCCCTTAACTTTTACTTGTCATACCTTCTAAGACTAGTTGCCTTTCATGACTTACTTTTCCTTTTTATTCATGGTTCTACACTTAGTTCCTTGTCTCTTAGTTTTTGAAGATCTCTCTTGGTCTTAGTCTCTTTTACTCTTGTTCTTGTAATAACTCACAGCAACTCTTATGGAAACAAACTATGCTTTTTATCGATATTGTAAAAACTTGAATTAACATTGCTTTTTCTTTCTTGAAATTAAAAAGGACTCACAAAAGACTTCAGGATATAAAAAAAATAAGCATTGAAAATAAACTATCTTAATGTTGCAATTATTCAAAGACAGAATTCAAAATATAGAGAAAAACTTAAACATGATTCAGAAATTAGAGAATGTCAACCATGGGACTTAACAACCTTGAGCAGCTTCATCTTCAGTTCATTGGCCCTTTGCCTTTGTCTTTCTTCTTGGAAGGGGAGGAGTCATCTTCATCCTTTTTGGAAGATCCTTCTTATGCCTTAGCATCTTTGGGCTTCCAAAATCCTAGCCTCCTCATGTAGTTCCTTTCATCATCCTTGTGTTTGGCTAGAATTTCCTCTTGTCTTGCACTCAGCTCCTCCATTCCTTGCATGAACGTTGGGTATCCTGGGTTTAGAGCGGCCACAGCATTACACAAGTGATTCAGCTTCGCTTGTGTGTTGATGTCATATTGCCTCCTTGAGATAGTTCTGGCATCATAGAGATGCCTGAATTCAGCAAGGTTCCTCTGTTGCCATTTGCCTTGCTCTACTATTTTGTCAAGTGCACTTCGCACCTCTCCCCAGTCAAACTGTTCTTGCTGCTCCTTCCTCATGTGCTCCCAACTCCCTTGGAGTTGTTGGATGTTCTGGTTCACTTGGCTCTATTGTTGTTGTTGAGTATCCTTGAGTTGATTGACATCCTCCCTCAGATAACGTAGGTCTCCCTTCATTTGGTGTACCTCTCCTTGCAATTGTTCCCAATTAAATCCCTCTGGAAATTGTTGGTATTGCTGATATGGTGGTGATTGGAGTTCTAGAAAATGTGGTTGCTCCTCTGCCTCTTCTTTTTCTTACTGTTGTTCCACATGTGGCCCATGGGCATGAGCTCTATGCTCTCTGGCCCTCTGAAGTGGATTGACAGCTACCACTTTGGCAATCTTTTTGGCAGTTATGGGCTTTTCTTGCTCCACTAGCACTTCATCAATTATCCTCTCCACCCCTGCTTCATCACACAGCCTTTGAATGATGCTGGAGAATGCCAACCTTGAGCTATCCTTGGTGCTTTTCAGAATTTTGTTGATGTTGTTGGCAATCAATTTTCCAACATTGACATTCTCACCTTTCATGATGCTGTATATGAGCACAGCTCTCTCTTTGGTCATCTCTGAAGTGTTGGATGTAGGGATTAGGGACCTCCTCACAAAATCCAGCCACCTTCTAGCTTGGGGGCTCAAGTCTCTTCTTCTCAGCTGGTTGGGCCTCCCATCCTTATCGTTTATCCACTGCACATTTAACACACATATTTCATTTAGGATTTCATCAAATCTTGGGTCTTGTTGCTTCATTCTTTCCTCATAGCTCCGGGTGGAAGTTGTCTATTTCACCATTAGCATCCTCTCTATGTTAGTGGGGCTGTAATCAATGGACTTCCCCCTTGCATAGCTAAGATAGCCATAGGGTTATCCTGGCTGAGGCACGGCATTAGCATAGAATTCTCTCACCAAGCTTTCCACCACCTTCCTTGGAGGGTTGCACAAGAGTTCCCAGCCTCTATTATTTATCTCCCTGTTGATCTCAGGGTGGTTGATAAACCACTATTTTATGGTTTATCTTGTGCTCAATTGAGTGGATTTTATCAATCTTTACCCACTTATTCATACTATTTGCATGTTTTATATTTTCCTTCCTGATTTTGTGCTATGATTGAAAACATGTTTCCTTGGTCTTAAATTGCTAATATTAATTCTCTCTTATTACCATTAGATGCCTTGATATATGTGTTAAGTGATTTCAGAGTTTATAGGGCAGGGATGGCTTAGAGGATGGAAAGGAAGCATGCAAAAATGGAAGGAATACAAGAAGTTGAAGGAACTGCAAAGCTATCAGCCTGACCTCTTCGCACTCAAATGGCTATAACATTAGCTACAGAGATTCAAAGTACGCGGTTCCAGTTGCGTTGGAAAGCTAACATCCGGGGCTTCGATTTGATATATAATATGCTATAGTTGCCCTGACGCTAGGCAACGCAAACGCGCGCTCACGCGGATGCGTTGCAGTGACGAAAATCAGCGTGGCAGATTTCTTCTCCAGCGATTTTTGGGCTGTTTTCGACCCAGTTTTCGGCCCAGAAAACACAGATTAGAGGCTATAAAGTGGGGGAATCCATTAATTTATAATCATCAGCTCATAATTCATAATTTTTAGTTTTAGATGTAGCTTTTAGAGGGAGAGGTTATCTCCTCTCTTAGGATTTAGGATTAGGATTCCTTTTAATTTTATTGCTTCAATACCAGGTCCAATATTTTCCTTTAATTAATGCCTCTCTTCTATTTTTAATTATTCCAATTCTCTTACTTGTTAATGTTCCAATTTAGCTTATGAACCTTCCCATGTTAAGATTTGAATGTTCTATTTAATATATTTTGAGGTATTTCAGTTATAAGATTGTTTTATTTATGCTATGAATGCTTTCGATTTATCCAAATTATTTTCATTCGAGTAGATTCTCTTTCCTTTTGGCTCTGGTTAAGTAATTGGTAATGCTGGATTATCAAATAAAACAGTGGTTAAAGTTGGCAGATTACTAATTGATCTAGATCGCTCTAAGGCTAGTCTTCCCACAGGGATTGACTAGGACTTGAGGATCAAGCTAATTAGTCCACTTGTCTTAACTAAGTGGGATTAAAAACCAATTCTCATCACTGTTGATAAGGATAACTAGGATAGGACTTCCAGTTCTTATACCTTGCCAAGAGTTTTATTTTATAGTTATTTATTTATTTTACTTTTCATACTTCTTTCTTACTTTCAAAACCCCCCAATTTACAAGACTCATAACCAATAATAAGAACACCTCCCTGCAATTCCTTGAGAAGACGACCCGAGGTTTAAATACTTCGGTTATCAATTTATTTAGGGTTTGTTACTTGTGACAACCAAAACTTTTGAAAGAAAGGATGGTTGCTTGGTTTAGAAACTATACCTGCAACGGAAATTTATTCTGAATTCTAAACCGTCAATCTTCAGTTCTTCAAAATGGCGTCGTTGCCGGGAAATTGCAAACGTGTGCCTTATTATTGGTTATTGTTAATATTTGCTTTTTACCTGTTTATTTGTTTTTATTTTTGTTTTTTTTTTTTGCTTTTTCGTAAATTAAGAGGTTATTATTTTTTATTTAATTATTAAAAATTTTTTAAAAAATTTATTCTTGGTGATCATCTTGATCTTCAAGTTGTTCTTCGTGTTCATCTTGACCTTCAAGTTGTTCTTAGTTGTTTTCTTCGTTTTGATATAAAAATTTTAAGTTTGGTGTCATTTTATTGTTTTTCTCTTTCCTCATTAAATTCAAAAATTCAAAATTTAAAACTCAAATTTCAAATTTCAAATTTCAAATTAAAAAAAAAAATTTTAAATTCAAAATTTCAAAATTTCAAATTTCAATTTTCAAAATTCAAATCTTGTTTTAAAAAATCATATCTTTTTCAAAATCTTATCTTATCTTATTTCAAAAATCAAATTTCAAACTTCAATATTTAAAATTCCAAAATTCAAAATCCAAATTTAAAATTTTAAAATTTAAAATTTTAAAAATCAAACCTTTTCAAAATTTAAATCTTTTTCAAATTTTTATCTTATATTGTTGACTTTTTCAAAATTCAAATTTCAAAAAATTTAAAAATTCAAATTTAAAAATTTTCAAATTTCAAATTTCAAAATTCAAATTTTCAAAATTCAAAATTCAAAATTTCAAAATTTAATTTTCAAAATTCAAAATTTAATTTTTAATAACCTTTTAATTTAAATTTATTTTTATTTTTGTTTTTAAATTTTATTTGCTACTATGAACTCTCACCCCTTTGGCTATGAGTCTGGTTACAATTATGTTGTAGGAAGAGGAAATTACAATGAGAATAAGCATCAAGGTTGGAGCAATCAATGATGGGAGGAGCCACAAGGATTTGATCAACCTTCATGGCAACAACCACCTCCAATGGACTATCAACAACCACCACCATATGCCTATGAACCCTTTCCTCAACATGATTTTGAACCACCATACTCACAAGCCCCTTACCACCAAACACCACCATATAACCCTAACCCGCATCCACCATACCAACCACCTTATGAGCCAAATGAACCATACACAAAACCACCCCGATTCCAACACAACTACTCTCATGAACCACCACCTCAATATACACCATCTCCTTATCATTATCAAGATGAACCACCTTCCTATTATGAACCCTCTCTCCCAACCAATGAACCCTCATATCCACCCCAACCTCCAATGGATGACAGACTTCGTGTTATTCTTCAAGGGCAAGCGAAGATGCAAAGGAGTGTACTGGAACTTACTATTGCCTTAACCGAGATAGTAAATATAATAGCTTCCCGACATCTGAGCACCCAAAGTACTCCCATGGCTGCATGTGGAGAATCAAAAGAAGAGCGTAGCATGAAGGAGACACTAGAAACTTCGGTGGACAATGAGGAACATGGCTTTGTATTGGAACAAGTGGAGGAAGCCATAATAGTTGCAGAGGAAGAAACGGTTGAAGACTTGAGAGATGCTGAACCTCCATGGGAAAGTCAAGACATAGAGCCTTGGTGCACGAAATTGTGATGTCCAGGCTCGAACAATCCCCGGCAACGTGAGCAACTTGGTACGTGCAATCGTGATTACACTTTGATTATGTAGAATTCATGGCTCTTTCTTTCCCTGGCAATGGTGCCAAGAACATGGTGCCAATACCATGGTTCACAACTTCGATACAACTAACCAGCAAGTGCACTGGGTCGTCCAAGTAATACCTTACGTGAGTAAGGGTCGAATCCCACGGAGATTGTTGGTATGAAGCAAGCTATGGTCACCTTGAAAATCTCAGTCAGGCAGATATAAATTGATATGGGTATTTTTGAATTTAATATAATAAAATAGGGATAGAAATACTCATGTAATTCATTGGTGAGAATTTCAGATAAGCGAATGGAGATGCCTTCGTTCCTCTGAACCTCTGCTTTCCTGCTATCTTCATCCAATCAATCTTACTCCTTTCCATGGCTGGCTTTATGCAAGGGCATCACCGTTGTCAGTGGCTACATCCCCTCCTCTCAGTGAAAAATATGCTCAAATGCTCTGTCACAGCACGGCTAATCATCT
>NC_029794.2:46887210-46888790 GCF_000816755.2 Arachis ipaensis
GGTTAGGAGATCTAAGAGATATTCATTCTAGCTTATTTCATGTAGAACGGAAGTGTTTGTCAGGCACGTGTTCATAGGGGAGAATGGTGATGAGCGTCACACATAATCATCACCTTCATCACGTTCTTGGGTGCGAATGGATATCTTAGAAGCGAAATAAGATGAATTGAATAGAAAACAGTAGTACTTTGCATTAATCTTTGAGGAACAGCAGAGCTCCACACCTTAATCTATGCAGTGTAGAAACTCTACCGTTGAAAATACATAAGTGAAAAAGGTCTAGGCATGGCCGAGAGGCCAGCCCCTCTGATCTAAGAACCAGGTCTCCGAAGATGGTTTACACTAATCAAAGATACCTAATACAATAGTAAAAGGTCCTATTTATAATAAACTAGCTACTAGGGTTTACATGAGTAAGTAATTGATGCATAAATCCACTTCCGGGGCCCACTTGGTGTGTGCTTGGGACGCCACAAGCACATGGTTAGGGATAGCTTGGTTTAGCCGCTTAGACCGGGATTTTATTCCTTTAGGTCCTCCTATCCACTGATGCTCAAAGCCTTGGGATCCTTTTTATTTTCCCTTGCCTTTTGGTTTTAAGGGCTATTGGCTTTTCTGCTTGCTTTTTCTTTTTCTTTCTATATTTTTTTTTCGCCTATTTTTTTTTCTGCAAGCTTTGTTCTTTACTGCTTTTTCTTGCTTCAAGAATCATTTTTATGATTTTTCAGATTATCAAATAACATGTCTCCTAGTCATCATTCTTTCAAGAGCCAACATATTTAACATTCTTAAACAACAACTTCAAAAGACATATGCACTGTTCAAGCATACATTCAGAAAACAAGAAGCATTGTCACCACATCAATATAATTAAACTAAGTTCAAGGATAAATTCGAAACTCATGTACTTCTTGTTCTTTTGAATTAAAACATTTTTCATTTAAGAGAGGTGATGGATTCATAGGACATTTATAACTTTAAGACAAAGTTACTAACTACTAGTGATCATGTAATGAAGACACAAACATAGATAAGCACATAACATAGAAAATGAAAAATAGAGAAAGCAAGAACAAGGAATGAATCTACCTTAGTGATGGTGGCGTTTCCTTCTTGAGGAACCAATGATGTCCTTAAGCTCTTCTATGTCTCTTCCTTGTCTTTGTTGCTCCTCCCTCATTGCTTTTTGATCTTCTCTTATTTCATGAAGCATGATGGAGTGCTCTTGATGTTCTACCCTTAGTTGTCCTATATTGGAACTCAATTCTCCTAGGGAGGTGTTGATTTGCTCCCAATAGTTTTGTGGAGGAAAGTGCATTTGAGGCATCTCTGGGATCTCATGGTGATGAGCTTCCTGCGCCTCTTGAGCTCCATGAATGGGCTCTCTTGCTTGCTCCATCTTTTTCTTAGTGATGGGCTTGTCCTCTTTAATGAGGATATCTCCTTCTATGAAAGCTCCAACTGAGTAACATAGATGGCAAATGAGGTGAGGGAAGGCTAACCTTGCCATAGTGGAGGACTTGTCAGCCACCTTGTAGAGTTCTTGAGGTATAATCTCATGAACTTCCACCTCTTCTCCA
>NC_029794.2:46889288-46909975 GCF_000816755.2 Arachis ipaensis
CGGTCTTAGGTGCCATCAATGGTAATGGAAGAACAAAAATCTTATGCTTTTACCACACCAAACTTAGAATATTGCTCGCCCTCGAGCAATAAAAGAAAGAATAAATGAAGAAGAAGAAGAAATGGAGGAGAGGGAGAAGGGAAGGTGTTTCGGCCAAGAAGGGTATAGAGGGGTGTGTTGTGTGGATTTGAGGAATAATGGAGGGCTTTATATAGGGAAGGGAGGGGGGAAGGTTTCGGCCATATGGGTGGGTTTGGGTGGGAAATTAGTTTTGAATTTTGAAGGTAGGTGGAGTTTATGAGGTAGGTTTATAGGGAAGAGTGGATGGATGTGAGTGGTGAAGAGGTGATGGGGAAGAGAGATTGAGGTGATTGGTGAAGGGTTTTTGGGGAAGAGTGTTTATGGGGTTGTGTGAAAGAGAGTGGTGAGAAGAAGTGAGTGGAGGTAGGTGGGGATCCTGTGGGGTCCACAGATCCTGAGGTGTTCAAGGATTTACATCCCTGCACCCATTAGGCATGTAAAAATGCCTTTGCACCCAACTCTGGGCGTTCAGCGCCAGATTGGTGGCCATTTTGGGCGTTCAACGCCCATTTGTGTGCCATTTCTGGTGTTGAACGCCAGAACCATGCCTGTTCTGGCGTTCAGCGCCCAGAAGCTGCCCATTTTGGGCGTTCAGCGCCAGAACCATGCTCTGTTTTGGCGCTGAACGCCAGACAGATGCTCCTCCAGGGTGTGATTTTTCTTTTGCTATTTTTAATTCCGTTTTCAATTTTTCTATTTATTTTGTGACTCCACATGATCATGAACCTAAGAAAACATGAAAAATAATGAAAATAAAAATTAGATAAACATTGGGTTGCCTCCCAACAAGCGCTTCTTTAATGTCAATAGCTTGACAGTGGGCTCTCATGAGCCTCACAGATGTGCAGAGCTTTGTTGAGACTCTCCAACACCAAACTTAGAGTTTGGATATGGGAGTTCAACACCAAACTTAGAGTTTGGTTGTGGCCTCCCAACACCAAACTTAGAGTTTGACTGTGGGGGCTCTGGTTGACTCTGCTTTGAGAGAAGTTTTTTATGCTTCCTCTCCATGGATGCAGAGAGAGATCCTTGAGTTGTAAACACAAGGTTGTCCTCATTTAATTGAAGGATTAATTCTCCTCTGTCCACATCAATCACAGCTCTTGCAGTGGCTAGGAAAGGTCTTCTTAGGATGATGGATTCATCCTCTTCCTTTCCAGTATCCAGGACTATGAAATCAGCAGGGATGTAAAGGCCTTTTAGAAGCATTTTGTTCAGAGTTCTCTGTCTGTTGCTGAGTGGATGATGGAAAAGGTTTATTATTGTTAAACCTGTTTCTTGCACCATTATTAAAGCCTTGTTGAGGCTTTTGATCCTTCCATGTGAAATTTGGATGATTTCTCCATGATGAGTTATAGGTGTTTCCATAAGGTTCACCTAAGTAATTCACCTCTGCTATTGCAGGGTTCTCAGGATCATAAGCTTCTTGAGTACTGTTGGATGCAGCTTGCATTCCATTCAGACTCTGAGAGATCATATTGACTTGCTGAGTCAATATTTTGTTCTGAGCCAATATGGCATTCAGAGTTATTATTATTTTCGGCTGCCATGTCCTCTTCCTGTTCGAAAAGGTTATAAAGGTTATTTCTGGATTGTTGCAATTTAGCTTCTCTTAATTTTCTCTTCAGAGTCCTTTCAGGTTCCGGATCTGCTTCAACAAGAATATTCTTGTCCTTGCTCCTACTCATATGACAAAGAAGAGGCACAGAAAAAATAATAATAATAGAGACCCTTTATACCACAGTATAGGGATCCCTTTGTGAGTGGAAGAAAAGAGGGGGAGATAAAGAATATAATGTAATGGAAGAAACACAACTGTGAGGAGGGTTGAGATGTGAGATGAGATGTTAGTAAATGAATAAATAAATAGAATAAGATGGGAGAGAAGGAATTTTCGAAAATGATTTTTGAAAAAGAGTTAGTGATTTTTGAAAATAGTTTTTGAAAAATGTTAGTAATTTTCGAAAATTAAGATTTAAAAATTAAAATAATTAGTAAATTAAAAAGAAATTTTGAAAAAGGGGAAGATATTTTCGAAAATTAGAGGGAGAGAGTTAGTTAGGTGGTTTTGAAAAAGATAAGAAACAAACAAAAAGTTAGTTAGCTAGTTGAAACAAATTTTGAAAAGATAAGAAGTTAGAAAGTTAGAAAAGATATTTTGAAATCAAATTTTTGAAAAAGAGCCCCCTAAACGAGATCAATAGTCTCCTAAGATGAACAATGGAATAAAACTGAGACCAAAGATGATCAAAAGATGCCTAATACAATAGTAAAAGGTCCTATTTATAATAAACTAGCTACTAGGGTTTACATGAGTAAGTAATTGATGCATAAATCCACTTTCGAGGCCCACTTGGTGTGTGCTTGGGCTGAGCCTGAGTGTTGCACGTGTAGAGGTCCTTCTTGGAGTTGAACGTCAGCTTTTGTGCCAGTTTGGGCGTTCAACTCTGGTTTTGGCTCCTTTTCTGGCGCTGGACGCCAGATTTGGGTAGAAAGCTGGTGTTGAACGCCAGTTTACGTCGTCTATTCTTGGCCAAAGTATGGACTATTATACATTTCTGGAATGCCCTAGATGTCTACTTTCCAACGCAATTGGAAGCGAGCCATTTCGAGTTCTGTAGCTCCAGAAAATCCACTTTGAGTGCAGGGAGGTCAGAATCCAACAACATCAGCAGTCCTTTTTCAACCTCTGAATCTGATTTCTGCTCAAGTCCCTCAATTTCAGTCAGAAAATACTTGAAATCACAGAAAAACACACAATCTCATAGTAAAGTCCAGAAATGTGAATTTAACATAAAAACTAATGAAAACATCCCTAAAAGTAACTAGATCCTACTAAAAACATACTAAAAACAATGCCAAAAAGCGTATAAATTATCCGCTCATCAAGCCTTCTTCCAAGACGGTTGCAATTGATGTTGAGGAGGGTGTACAACCTCCAAGGCATGTCGTGGCTAAAGACTTGGAAAAGGTTGATCAAGAGATGGAGATTCAAGGAAAAGAGGCACAACCTCTCATGCCCTTGGTGAGCAATGAAGAAGATATTAAATTGGAAGAAAGCTACCAAGAGGAAGAGGTTGAAATTGAAGAAGCTTGCAAAGAGGTGGAAGTTGTCAGAGAAGAGCACAAGGGAGTGGAGCTTGAAAGTTCATTAGAAACACCTCTCCCAAGGACATTACCATCCAACACAACGTTCAAGTGGGTAAAATTCTTATCCTTGACCTTTACTTTCTCACTTGAATATGGGCTACTTGAGATAGATGGTAAACTTAGAGCTCTTTGCGGCATTAAGAGTAAAAGGAAGATGGTTAGTGGTTGGAGTTGTCAAGCAAGGTTCAACATGGTTGTGTGCTCAAATTTTAAATGCAAGGGTTGGTGTAAAGCTCAACTGAATGGGTCTAGGAATTTGTTTGGCCACTTTAGTGAGAATTCAGATTGCTTGCTACCCGGATGGAATCATGATGATCAACAAGAAGACGGGTGCAAAAGCAAGGTTTGGGACCCTAGAATTCAATCTAGAAATCAACATTCTTGGGGCCTTCTCACTTGCTTTAACTTACTTGAAGGCTTTCTGCGCCTAGTTTGGGATCCCGGAGGCCATTGGAATTACAAACATTGGTGGAGATTCAAGGATCAGTACAAGCACAAGCCACCATAACAAAGAGCTCCCCAAGTGTCCAACTTAAGGACTTTAACTAAAAGTGCTAGGTGGGAGACAACCCACCATGGTATGATCGTTCCTTTTCTATTTCTTCAATTTTGATTTTATTTAGTTTTGTTTGTTTTTGAGTTTTATTTTACTTCATTAAACCTGGAATAATTCATAACATCTGCATACTGCATTTTGCATTTTGCATAAAAAAAACAATTTGCACGCGACGCGTAAGCGTCGCTGACGCGTCCGCGTCACAAGTGCATTAGGAAGAAAAGAAAAGTGAACAGAGAGTCACGCGAAAGCGTGGCTGCAGGCGTGCCTTTGGCACAAATTGATCCACGCGACCGCGTCGCTGACGTATCCGCGTCATTTGCGAAAAATGCCTCCCACGTGTCTGCGTCACACACGCGAACGCGTGGCTCTGTAAAATCCATGTAAAGGGGTGCATGGCAGAGAGTTATGATGGAGAGGGGCTGGACTTGTGCTGGAAGCACAAGTCCTCCCATATGAACGCGTGCCCCACGCATTCGCGTCATTTTTAAAAGAAAGGCCATTCACGTGATCGCGTCAACCACGCGATCGCGTCACCCAGATTTTTGGCAATATGCATTTAAATAGAGAGTTGTGCTTACGCAAGGTTTCACTCGTGCCAATCGCACAAATCAGGCCACGCGATCGCGTGACCCACGCATCCGCGTCACCTGACCTTATCGCGCACCATGCGACCGCGTCATTCACGCGTCCGCGTCGCCTGCGCCGCACAACTTATCTGGATCAGCGCCAATTATCTTGTCTTTTCTTTTCTAATCCTAATCTCTTCTATCTCTTCTTTTTTCTTCTTTCTTTCTTACTTTATTTCTTTCACTTCTCATTCTTTTTCACCTTCATTCTATTTTACTTAATTTATTTGCATACTTTCATTCATTGCATTATTTTCATTGGTGTTAGAAATTTATTTGGGTCATTATTTTCTATATTTTTGTGGATTATTAAAGGAATTGTTTGCAATTTTATATCACTTTTTAAAAAAGTTGCTTGCATGTTCAATTTAAATACTTTCAATAGCTTATTTACCATGCTTGCTATGTGTTTGTGAAAAAGCCCGTATGGCATTGTGCACTATTTTTAGATTTCTTTTATTCTACTACTCTAAATGCTTGCTTTTCACAAAACCCTTTTTATACTTTACTACTTAAAAATAATTGTTATCACAAACATGTTAGTTTGAAAGACTTGGTAATCTAATTTGGACATTGAATGCTTGATCTATGCTACTCATGCCTTTGCCAGCATGCCAATAAACATCTTGCATTTAATTGTTATTACATGCACCTGCTATATTTCCATTGATGAAACTTTTCACATGTAGTCATGACCATGTGTTAACGTCATTCTTCTTTATTGTGCATTGATTACCACCTTTCCCGCTCTCTTCCTTTCTCTAACCCTTAGCTTTAAAAGTTACTTTCTTCTTCCCTTTTCAGGATGGCCACCAAGAAGGATAAAGAGAAAGCTACTCCCAAACCACCGGCAAGGAAAGGAACAAAAAGAGCCCCAGCTGAGGAACCACAACCCCCATCCACTTGCACATCTTAGCATGCACCGAAGACGGTGCAATCTTTAAGTGTGGGGAGGTCAATACTGACTTCTAGGGGTTAGTTACCTTCTTTTCAACACCAATATTCTATTTTCTTTGTTTGTTCATTGTTGCATTTGCATATTTAATTGCATGTTTATTTGATTTTGTGCATATTTTACCACTTGGTTGAAGTAATATTTTCTTTTTCAAGAAATTTTTATAGTATTTCACTAATTTAAATTGAAAAATTTGTGTTAAACTTGTTTGGAAGTTGTATTTAGAACATGGTTTTTGAGCCAAAGAACACACAACCTGTAAGATTTTGAGCTTATTTATATGGTTACATTATTTAACCATAAATTTTTATTCTTGTGTGTTTTCTTCTCTATGATTGCAATCTTTGCTTTGTTCCATTCTATATGTCCATTATTTAGTGTATTTATATGCTTGCATATGATTGAGGCCATTATTTGTTATTAGCTCACTTATCCCAAATAAGCCTACCTTTTACATCACCCTTGTTAGCCACTTTGAACTTTTTAACCCCCTTCTATTTCATAACTACATTACTAGCCTTAAGTAGAAAAACAAAATAAAAATTTCAAGTTGAATCTTTGGTTAGCTTAAGATAGATATTGTGTATAATTTAAGTGTGGGGAATTTTATGGAAACATAGGATGATATGAAAAAGTAGGGAATTAAATTGAATAAGTTATTTGAAAATTTGGGAAGCATGCTCATGTGAAATCAAAATAATTAAATTACCATGTGCATTGAAAAAAAATATATATATATTAAGAAATTAAATAAGGGGATACAAAAAAAAAAAAGAGAAAGAAAAATAATATTATCCCAAATGCAAAATAAAAAGAATCAATGCACATGGGCCAAAATTCAAAAATAAGTTTGATACATGAGCATGTAATACAAAAGTGGAAAAAATTTGGGTAGCTAGGTAAAGCATTTTAAAATTATATAAAGTATGTATATGTTAGGTGAGATCTTAGACTAATCAAGGATTCACTTTATAAAGCTCACTTGGCCATACATATATCCTTACCTTTACCTCAGCCCCATTACAACCCTAAAAAGACCTCATGGTGTTTCCATTGGTACATTAAATATTTGTTGATTGGTTAGATGAAGAACAAAGTTTAGAAAGCATGATTAGAGAAGAGTAGAGTGAATTACCCTATACACTTGAGAGATTAGAGTGCATATACACTACCAGTAAAGGTTCAATGCTTAATTCTATGTTCCCTGCTTTCATGAGCTATCTTCTTACAAGTTTACTTGTCTTTTATTGTATAATTTGAATTAGTGAAATCTGATTTATGTTTGTCTTGGAAGATTTATTTACTTTTAACCAAGTAGGCAGAAACATTTTTCATGTAGTTTCATTCATATAGATAGGATTGCATTTCATACATTTTACCATTTCCCTTCATTCTTTTAGTTCTCTTGAGCTTAGCATGAGGACATGCTAATGTTTAAGTGTGGGGAGGTTGATAAACCACTATTTTATGGTTTATCTTGTGCGACGATTTGGAAGATATAATTGGGGGGGCATGTATGGTTGGGTTCGATTTGTATACTCGGTGGAATTTGGCATATTTTAACCAAACCTTTTGCGTGGGCTCGGCGTGCACTTGTATGGTCTGGAGAAGCTTATTTGTCTTATAGTTTAGGTGCTTTATCTGTTTTTGGCTTTATTGCTTGTTGCTTTGTCTGGTTTAATAATACCGCTTATCTGAGTGAATTTTACGGGCCCACTGATCCAGAAGCTTATCAAGCTTAAGCATTTACTTTTCTAGTTAGAGACCAACGTCTTGGGGCTAATGTAGGATCCGCTCAGGGACCTACCGGTTTAGGTAAATATTTAATGCATTTCCCGACCGGAGAAGTAATTTTTGGGGCGCGAAACTATGCATTTTTGGGATCTACGCGCTCCCTGGTTAGAACCTCTAAGAGGTCCCAATGGTTTGGACTTGAGTAGACTTAAAAAAGACATACAGCCTTGTCAATCTTTACCCACTTATTCATACTATTTGCATGTTTTATATTTTCCTTCCTGATTTTGTACTATGATTGAAAACATGTTTTTTGGTCTTAAATTGCTAATATTAATCCTCTCTTATTACCATTAGATGCCTTGATATGTGTGTTAAGTGATTTCAGAGCTTATAGGGCAGGAATGGCTTAGAGGATGGAAAGGAAGCATGCAAACACAGAAGGAATACAAGAAGTTGAAGGAACTGCAAAGCTGTCAGCCTGACCTCTTCGCACTCAAATGGCTATAACTTTAGCTACAGAGGTCCAAACGACGCGGTTCTAGTTGCGTTGGAAAGCTAACGTTTGGGGCTTCGATTTGATATATAATATGCCATAGTTTCCCTGACGCTAGGTGACGCGAACGCGTGCTCCACGCGGACACGTCGTAGTGACGAAAATCAGCGTGGCAGATTTCTTCTCCAGCGATTTCTGGGCTGTTTTCGACCCAGTTTTTGGCCCAAAAAACACATATTAGAGGCTATAAAGTGGGGAAACCCATTCATTCATAATCATCAGCTCATAATTCATAATTTTTAGTTATAGATGTAGTTTTTAGAGGGAGAGATTCTCTCCTCTCTCTTAGGATTTAGGATTAGGATTCCTTTTAATTTTTTTGCTTCAATACCAGGTCCAATATTTTCCTTTAATTAATGTCTCTCTTCTATTTTTAATTATTCCAATTCTCTTACTTGTTAATGTTCAGATTTAGCTTATGAACCTTCCCATGTTAAGATTTGAATGTTCTATTTAATATATTTTGAGGTATTTCAGTTATAAGATTGTTTTATTTATGCTATGAATGCTTTCGATTTATCCAAATTATTTTCATTCGAGTAGATTCTCTTTCCTTTTGGCTCTGGTTAAGTAATTGGTAACGCTTGAGTTATCAAATAAAGCACTGGTTGAAGTTGGCAGATTACTAATTGATCTAGATCGCTCTAAGGCTAGTCTTCCCACAGGGATTGACTAGGACTTGAGGATCAAGCTAATTAGTCCACTTGACTTAACTAAGTGGGATTAAAAACCAATTCTCATCACCGTTGATAAGGATAACTAGGATAGGACTTCCAGTTCTTATACCTTGCCAAGAGTTTTATTTTGTAGTTATTTATTTATTTTACTTGTCATACTTCTTTCTTACTTTCAAAACCCCCAATTTACAAGACTCATAACCAATAATAAGAACACCTCCCTGCAATTCCTTGAGAAGACGACCCGAGGTTTAAATACTTCGGTTATCAATTTATTTAGGGATTTGTTACTTGTGACAACTAAAACGTTTGTAAAAAAGGATAGTTGTGTGGTTTAGAAACTATACCTACAACGGGAATTTATTCTGAATTCTAAACCGTCAATCTTCAGTTCTTCAGTGCTCATTCCTCCCTAGTTGGAAACCGACCTCTGGGATGATCCCCATCTCACTCACCCAACCATAAAACTGGTTTTGGTTGAATAAGGAGAGAAACTTATACTCATTGAATCCTGAACTTGAGGATCCAGAGGTTGGTTCTTTAGTCTTTCTTTTCTTTGATGATGCTAAAGTTTTTGGTGGTGCCTTTGGGTTGAGGGAGTGTGTTTAAAAGTTTGAAGAAGGTTGGGGAAGGTTGCAAGAGAGAGCAAGCAAAATAAAGTTTTGCTCCAACACCAAACTTAGAGCTTGATCGTCCCGATCAAGAAAAAGGTAGGGAAGTAGTGAACGAAAGGTGAAGGGAGAAGAAAGGAGATGAAAAGAAGGAAGGCTTTGTGGAGTCTTTTCGTCTGTGAGTTGGGGTTTGAAGTGTGAGGAGAGGTGGGAAAAGTGGAGGGGGGTTTTATAGGTGTGTAAAGTGGGGTTCGTATGGTGGGAAGTAAGGGAATTCAATGTTTTTCCACTTGGGGAGTGGCGCCTATCGTGGGGAGAGACGCCAATCCTTATCCCACTTTTCTTCCTGCATGTTTTGAGTTCCAAAGTGCAAGTACACTTTGACCTCCTTGCTTTATGTGCTATCCATCATGTGGGCCCCATTTTCTCTCCTGAAAATAAAAATGAAACCCCTTTAGTAATGACAAAAGAATCCTCCACATTCCTCTTTAATATGGGTGAATGAATTTGCAACTGATGGGTGTCCTTTGGGACACCAAACTTAATCTCATTGTATCATAATAAATTGGGTTTATTATAGGGTGTTTAATGTGTTCATAAAGGTAGAATAATTCCAATCTTTTCATCTACTTTTGATTTCATCCCCTTTTTAAACACAATTAAACCACGTTCATGCTCTCCCCAATATATTAAATGCTTTCAGATTGAGTAGTATTGGGCTTATTAGATGGTGGTATTTCGTGTGGTAGTGGCCACACCAAACTTAATCTCTGGGCTTACCTTTAATCCTAATTTGCTCAAAGGTATTAAGCCTAGATTAAGTAAGTTGGTGGCTACACCAAACTTAATCTCTGGGCTTACCTTCAGATATGATTTGTTCAAAGGTGGTAAGCCTAGATTAAGTAAATTTGTGACCATACCAAACTTAGCTTTTTAGCTAGTTCTCAGCCCAATAGCTCATCATTGTCAAGTATATTCATCAAATTGCATTTCTAACTAAAAGAAAACAGAATATAAGAGCCTTCTAACTACCAAAACAGAAAAACAGAATTCTTAATCCACTATCTACAATCTACTTCTAGAAGGCAAGAAAACATGAATTATCAACTGAAACTCAAACTATCTAACTTGACAAATTTTAACTACTTCCAAAAAAAAAGCAATAAATCAAAGGATATAAAGTGTTGGGGTGCCTCCCAACTAGCGTTTCTTTATCGTCACTAGCTTGACATTTTTCCTTTGTTAGCTGAGGTTGTAGCTCACTCTCTTCTCATCCAGTGAGTCCCCTAGGTAATGCTTGAGTCTATGGCCATTCACAGTTAAAGTTCTTTGTGTCTTGTCCTCTATGAGTTCTACATGGCCATAAGGGGACACCTTGAGTATGGTGAAGGGTCCTAACCATCGAGACTTAAGCTTCCCAGGGAAGAACTTGAGTTTTGAATTATACAGCAACACCCTTTGCCCTTTAGTGAACTCCCTCCTTGCTATCTTCTGATCATGCCACCTTTTTGCATTCTCTTTGTAGATCCTTGTACTCTCATATGCCTCATTCCTAAACTCCTCCAGCTCATTCAGTTGCATAAGCCTCTTTTCTCCAGCAGCTTGCTCATCAAAATTCAACATTTTCAGAGCCCAGAATGCTCTGTGTTCAAGCTCAACTGGTAAGTGACAAGCCTTACCAAACACCAATTGGTATGGAGACATCCCAATAGGTATTTTGAAGGCTGTCCTGTAGGCCCACAATGCATCATCCACCTTCTTAGACCAATCCTTTCTTGAGCTTCCAACAATTTTTTTAAGAATTCTTTTAAGCTCTCTGTTTGAAATCTCTACTTGTCCGTTGGTCTGTGGGTGGTATGGAGTTGCCACCTTGTGTTTGACTCCATACTTAGAGAGGAGTGCTTCAAGTTGCCTATTGTAGAAGTGTGTCCCTCCATCACTGATGAGGGCTCTAGGCACTCCAAATCTGCTAAAGATGTGCTTCCTTAAAAAGCTCATTACAACCTTGTTGTCATTTGTTGGAGTAGCAATGGCTTCTACCCATTTTGACACATAATCTACAGCCACCAATATATAGCTGTTCGAGTAGGAGAATGGGAAAGGCCCCGTGAAACCAATTCCCCACACATCAAACAGTTCTAGCTCCATTATGAACCTCTGTGGCATCTCATTTCTCTTGGGTAGATTGCCAGCCCTTTAGTATTCATCACATCTTGTTACCAAATCCTTTGCATCTTTGAAGATGGATGGCCAATAGAACCCACATTGTAGCACCTTGGCTGCAGTTCTTTCCCCACTAAAGTGGCCTCCATGTGTAGATCCATGACACTGCCAAAGCACTTCTTGTCCTTCTTCATGGGATATGCACCTTCTCAAAATTCCATCAGCACACTTTTTGAACAAATAGGGCTCATGCCAGATGTAGTGTTTAGCATATTTGATTAGCTTCTTCCTTATATGCTTGTTGATTATAGTTGGCAGTTCCCCAATAGCCTTGAAATTGGCTATGTCTACAAACCAAGGGGCCTATTGAATCACCATCAACTGCTCATCAAGAAAACTTTTATTCACTGCAACTTGGTGCGCCCCATCTTCTTCTTGTGGTATTCTTGAGAGGTGGTCAGCTACCTTATTTTCTGCTCTACTCCTATCTTTAATTTCGATATCAAACTCTTGAAGTAACAGAATTCATCTTATTAGTCTGGGCTTGGACTCTTATTTGGTGAGTAAGTATTTGAGTACTGCATGATCAGTGAATACAATTACTTTAGAGCCAATAAGATATGATCTAAATTTATCAAAAGCGAAGACAATGGCAAGTAGTTCCTTCTCTGTAGTGGTATAGTTCCTTTGATTCTCATTAAGAACCTTGCTAGCGTAATAAATGACATGCACCAATTTGTCCTTCCTCCGTCCTAAAATAGCACCCACAACAAAATCTGATGCATCACACATCAGCTCGAAAGGTAAATCCTAGCAAGGTGGAGCTATAATAGGCGTAGAGGAGAGTTTACTCTTAAGTTCCTTAAAAGCTATCATGCATTCATCATCAAAAACAAAAGGTACATTAGAGACAAGTAGGTTGCTCAAAGATTTGGCAACCTTGGAGAAGTCTCTAATGAACCTCCTGTAGAAGCTAGCATGTCCTAGAAAGCTTCTAACTGCCTTGACATTACAAGGTGGGGGTAACTTTTCAATCACCTCCACCTTAGCCTTGTCCACCTCTATGCCCCTTTTTGAGATTTTGTGACCAAGGACCACCCCTTCTGTAACCATGAAATGGCATTTCTCCTAGTTCAAAACAAGGTTAGTCTCTTGGCATCTCTTTAGTACCAATGCTAAGTGGTGCAAGCAATTAGAATATGAGTTACTAAATACAGAAAAGTCATCCATAAATACCTCAATGAATCTTTCAATCATGTCTGAAAATATGGAGAGCATGCACCTTTGGAATGTTGCAGGTGCATTGCACAATCCAAAGGGCATTCTTCTATAAGCAAAGACACCATATGGACAAGTAAATGAAGTTTTTTCCTGGTCCTTGAGGTCTACAACAATTTGGTTGTAGCCCGAATAACCATCCAGGAAGCAATAATACTCATGTCCTGCCAATCTCTCAAGCATATGATCCATGAAGGGTAAGGGAAAATGATCCTTCCTGGTGGCTTCATTAAGCTTCCTATAGTCAATGCACATGCACCACCCGGTCACCGTTCTTGTAGGTATCAGCTCATTCTTCTCATTTGGTACAACAGTGGCCCCTCCTTTCTTTGGGACTACTTGCACAGGGCTTACCCAAGGGCTGTCTGAGATGGGGTAGATCACCCCTACTTGCCACAACTTTAGTACTTCTTTTTGGACCACTTTATTTATGGTTGGATTCAACCTTCTTTGTTGCTGTCTTGAGGGCTTAGCACCTTCTTCAAATAGTATCTTGTGCATGTACATTGAAGGGCTGATTCCTTTTAAGTCTGTAAGTGTCCAGCCTATGGCATCCTTGTGCTGTTTCAGCACTTAGATAAGTCCTTCTTCCTGCTCCTCACTCAAGCTTGAATTAATGATCACCGGGTAAGTGTTGTTGTCACCCAAATATGCATATTTCAAGCTTGGTGGTAAGGTCTTCAGCTCGAGTTTTGGTGCCTCTACTTCCTTGCTGTTTTTGGGGTTCAACATGATTGAATTTTCCATGGTTCCTTGTAGTAGTTCTCCACTTGATGCTTGCTGTTCTAACTTAATAGTTCTTTCAGATTGTTCTTCTTCCAAAACTCCTTGAACTATTTGTTCTATGGTGTCTACCATCATGCATTCTCCTATGGATTCCTTGGGGTAACTCATTGCCTTAAAGACATTGAAGACCATCTTCTCTTCATGTAATTTCAAGACTAATTCCCCTTTTTGTACATCAATGATGGCTCCAACAGTAGCTAGGAATGGCCTTCCTAGAATGATTGATGTGTTAGCCTCTTCTTCCATATCCAACACAATAAAATCAGCTGGGAAAATGAATTCTCCCACTTTCACCAACAAGTGTTCCACTACCCCATGTGGGAACTTGAAGGTTCTGTCAGCTAATTGGAGTGCCATTCTTGTTGGCTTGGCTTTCTCAATCTTCATCCTCTTCATCATGGTTAGAGACATGAGATTGATTCTAGCTCCTAGGTCACACAAGGACTTCTCAATGTTGATATCCCCTATGATGCAGGGGATTTGGAAACTCCCTGGGTCTTTCATTTTCTGGGGTAGCTTCCTTTGTATTTTGGCACTACACTCCTCAGTTAGCACTATGGTCTCTTGTTCTCCCCAGTTTCTCTTTCTTGTCATGAGCTCCTTCAGAAATTTGGCATAGAGTGGCATTTGCTCCAATGCCTCAGCAAATGGTATGTTGATTTGGAGCTTCTTGAAGATCTCTAAAAATCTAGAGAACTAGCCATCCTTTCCATCTTTCCTCAACCTTTGTGGATATGGTGCCTTTGGCACATAAGGCTTCAAGAGTGGCTTTGGTGATGATGGGGTAGGGGTCTCCTCTTCATTCTTATTTTCAGGCTTTTCTGCAGCTCCTTTTTGTTGGTTGCTCTGGCTTGGGGTTGCTTCTTCCACCACCTTTCCGCTTCTCAGTGTGATGGCTTTGCATTCCCCTCTTGGGTTAGCTATAGTATCACTGAGAAATGTATGTGTGGACATAGGAATCTGCTTGGATAGAATCCCCACTTGCGCTTCCAATTTTGAAATGGCTACGCCTTGATTCTTCAGATTTGATCTGTACTCTTCTTGGTTGGCATCTATCCTCTTGTCAGCTTGTGTTTGTCTCTCCAAAAGAGTGGAAATAGCTCCTGTCAATTGTGATGATAGCTATTCTATTGCAGCTTCTACTCTCTCAAAGTTGCTCTTGATCTCACATGGTTGCATGGTTGAGGTTGATGTGTCTTGATGGTGGTTGTTGTGTATTTGTTGAATGGAATGATATGATATGTTTTGTGCATTGTGGTAGGGTCTGTTATTGTTATTGTTTGATTGATGGTTGGGGTTGTGATTGTGGTATTGATTGGCTTGGTATGGCTTTGTATGATCTGGATTGTGGTTTCGTTGGTTCCCCCACCCAAAATTTGGGTGGTTCTTCCAACCTGCATTGTACGTCTTGGAGTTTGGGTCATATGGAGGTCTAGAATTGTTCACATAATTAGCTTGTTCCCATTCACCTTTGACTTCTGGTTCACCTCCTTCTTGTTGAGGGGCTTGGGCTTGGATGGCTGAGACTTGATTACTCTCCATTTTCTTGGTCAAGGCTGCTAGTTGTGCAGTGATAAATTTGTTTTGGGCCAGTAAGGCATCCATTGAGTTGAGCTCCATCACTCCTCTCTTTTGAGTTCTTTCTGAAGCATAGAAGTACTCATTCTTGGCTACAATCTCTATGACATCTATGGCTTCTTCAATGATTTTCTTCTTGTTGAGTGAGCCTCCAGAAGAATGATCTACTGCTTGCTTTGACTCATATGACAGCCCTTCATAGAAGATGTGTAGTTGCACCCACTCATTGAACATGTCAGGTGGGCATTTCCTTGTCAAATCCTTGAACCTCTCAGGCCTCATAGAGTGTTTCACCATCTTGTTGTCTGAAAGTTTGTACCTCAGCCCTTAGCCTGTTGACTCTCTTAGGGGGGTAAAATCTTGCTAGAAATTTGTTTACAACATCATCCCATATGGTTAAGCGCTCCTTGGGAAATGCTTCCAACCACTTTGCAGCCTTATCTCTGAGTGAGAAAGGGAACAAAAGTAGTTTGTAGGTGTCAGGGTATACACCATTGGACTTTACAGTATCACAAATCCTCAAGAATATGATGAGATGATGATTTGGGTCCTCCTGGGCTCCTCCTCCATATGAACAATTATTCTGGACAAGTGTGATGAGTTGAGGTTTCAACTCAAAGTTGTTAGCATGGATTGTTGGTTGAGGATGCTGCTGCCACAGTTTCCTGGGTTTGGGTTGATATAGGAGCCTAAGACTCTCCTCTCTTGCCTAACATGATTTCCAGCATCTCCTCCAACATTGTCTTGTACTTCGTCATCCATAGTGGTTCTCAGATCTTCCTCCGCTAGTTCCTCTCCAAGTATGCCTTTGCCTCTTACTTCCCACTTTAATCTAAGGAATGTCCTCTCAATTTCGCTATAAAAAGAGGATGAAGTTTCTCCTCTTCTACCAGTCATACATTCAATAAACAACAAGTGGAGGACAAGTGAAAGAATCACTACAGTTAAGATTAGTGGTTAGTGGTGCACGAAATTGTGATCTCTAACAATGGCGCCAAAAACTTGGTACGCACAATCTTAATCTCAACTCTTTTTCACAACTCCGCACAACTAACCAGCAAGTGCACTGGGTCATCCAAGTAATACCTTGCGTGAGTAAGGGTCGATCCCACGGAGATTGTAGGCTTGAAGCAAGCTATGGTCATCCTTGTAAATCTCAGTCAGGCAGATTCAAATGGTTATGAGGTTTTGATAATTAAAATATAAATAAAATATAAAATAAGATAAAGTTACTTATGTAATTCATTGGTGGGAATTTCAGATAAGCGTCTGGAGATGCTTTGTTACTTCTGAACCTCTGCTTTCCTATTGTCTTCTTCCAACCATGCGTTACCTCCTTCCATGGCAAGCTGTATGATCCTCTCGGATGAAAACAAATTCATATGCGCTGTCACATCATGGCTAATTATTTGTCAGTTTCCGCTAGCGTTGGAATAAGACCATTGTCTTTTTGCACACTATCACTTGTGCCCCACATTCGCAGGTTTGAAGCTCGTCACAGTCATCCCTTCCCAGATCCTACTCGGAATACCACAGATAAGGTTTAGACTTTCCGGATCTTAGGAATGCTGCCAATGGTTCTAGCCTATACCACGAAGACTCTGATCTCATGGAATGGAATGCTCTGTTGTCAGGAGAGGCAACCATGCATCGTGAACCAGGAGGCCAAGAGATACACACTCAATCTATTGCAGATAGAACAGAAGTGGTTGTCAGGTACGCGTTCATAAGTGAGAATGATGATGAGTGTCACGGGTCATCACATTCATCAGGTTAAAGTGCGAGTGAATATCTTAGAGAAGAAGTAGGCATGAATTGAATAGAAAAACAATAGTACTTGTATTAATTCATGAAGAACAGTAGAGCTCCACACCTTAATCTATGGGGTGTAGAAACTCCACCGTAGAAAATACATAAGTGAAAGGTCTAGGCATGGCCGTGAAAATACAGATTTGCAAGAATTCAGCTAAGAACTGATGAGGATCTTCCAATGGAAGTCCATGAAACTTGTAATTCTGCTGCATCAGAGAAACTAATTGAGGCTTAAGCTCAAAGTTGTTTGCTCCAATTGCAGGAATTGAGATGCTCCTTCCACAGAAGTCAGAAGAGGGTGCAATAAAGTCACCAAGCATCTTCCTTGCATCTCCACCATTGTTGTTGGGTTCGGCCATCTCTTCTTCTTTTTTGAAAAATTATGCCAGTTCCTCTCCAGAGTGTTGTGCTTTAGCTTCTCTTAGTTTCCTCTTTAAAGTCCTTTCAGGTTCCGGATCAGCTTCAACAAGAATGTTCTTATCATTGCTCCTGCTCATATGAAAAAGAAGAGAACAAAAAAGAATAGGAATCCTCTATGTCACAGTATAGAGATTCCTTTATGTGAGTAGAAGAATAGAAGAGTAGAATGAAGAAGAGAGAAGATGAAGAATTCGAACACAGAGAGGGAGAGAGGGTTTGAATTATAAGAAGAAGAGAATTCGAATTTTAAATTAAAATAAAAGGAAAATATTTTTGTTTTTATTTTAATTATTGGTTAGTATTCGAAAATTAAGGGAAGAAATAAAATAAAATTTGAAAACTAAATAAATTAATTAATTAAAAAGATTTTTGAAAAAGTGGTTAGTGATTTTCAAAAATTGGAGAGAGAAAAGTAGTTAGGTGGTTTTGAAAAAGATATGATTGAAATAGTAAACTTTTAAAATTAAACAAAAAGTTAAGTGGTTAATTGAAAAAGATTTGAAAATCAATTTTGAAAAGATAAGAAGTTAGAAAAGATATTGAAATTGATTTTGAAAAATATATGATTGAAATTTTATTTTGAAAAAGATTTGAAAAGGAAATTAAAAATATTTGATTTTTGAAAATTAAAGTTGATTACTTGACTAACAAGAAACTAAAAGATATGATTTTAGAATTTAAAGATTGATCCTTTCTTAATAGGCAAGTAACAACTTGAAAATTTTTGAATCAAAACATTAAATGTTAGCATTAATTTCGAAAATATGAAATAAAAATAAGAAAAAGATTTTGAAAATCAAATTTTAAAATTTTCGAAAATATTAAGAAGGAAATTGAAAAAGATTTGATTTTTAAAAAAAAATTTGAAAAGATAGAATTTTTAAATTGAAAATTTGACTTGACTAATAAGAAACAATTAAATTTTAAAATTTTATGACTACATCAATTCAAATTTTCGAAATTTATGAGTGAAATAAGGGAAAGATATTTTTTTTTATTTTTGAATTTTTATGAGGAGAGAAAAAACATAAAAAATGATGCAAAACACAAGAAATTAAGATCAAAACTAATAATGCATGCAAGAACACTTTGAATGTCAAGATGAACACCAAGAACACTTTGAAGATCATGATGAACATCAAGAATTATTTTTGAAAATTTTTAAGAAAAGAAAAACATGCAAGACACCAAACTTAAAAATTTTTAGTCTATAGACACTAATAATTCAAGAATGCATATGAAAAACAAGAAAAGACACCAAACAAGAAAATTTAGAGATCAAACAAAGAGAATCATCAAGAACAACTTGAAGATCAATGAAGAACACCATGCATGAATTTTCGAAAATAAGAGAAATACAATTGACACCAAACTTAAAATTTGACACTAGACTCAAACAAGAAACACAAAATTTTTGGTTTTTATGATTTTATGAAGTTTTTTTGCATTTTTCGAAAATTATTTTGAAAAAGAAAATAAAGAAATTCAAAATTTTTAATACGAATTCCAGAAATCATGCAATGTTAGTCTAAAGCTTCAGTCTAAAAAGATTAGACATGGCTAGCTGATGAGCGGATAATTTATACGCTTTTTGGCACTGTTTTTAGTATATTTTTAGTATATTTTAGTTGGTTTTTATTATTTTTTTATTAGTTTTTATTTAAAATTTACTTTTCTAGACTTTACTATGAGTTTGTGTGTTTTTCTGTGATTTCAGGTATTTTCTGGCTGAAATTGAGGGACCTGAGCAAAAATCTGATTCAGAGGCTAAAAAAAGACTGCAGATGCTGTTGGATTCTGACCTCTCTGCACTCGAAGTAGATTTTCTGGAGCTACAGATGCCTAATTTGCGCACTCTCAATTGCGTTGGAAAGTAAACATCCTGGGCTTTCTAGCAATATATAATAGTCTATACTTTGCCCGAGATTTAATGGCCCAAACAGGCATTCCAAGTCAGCTCAAGAATTCTAGCGTTTAACTCCAGAACTGGCACAAAAGCTGGAGTTAAACGCCCAAACTGGCACAAAAGCTGGCGTTTAACTCCAAGAAAAGTCTCTACACATGAAAGCTTCAATGCTCAGCCCAAGCACACACCAAGTGGGCCCCGGAAGTGGATTTTTACACTAAATGCCCTAGTTTACTCATTTTCTGTAACCCTAGGTCACCAGTTTACTATAAAAACTACTTTTAGTGATTCATCTTGTACCTCATGACACTTTACACGTTTCATATTGTATTCTCTACGGCATGAGTCTCTAAACCCCATTGTTGGGGGTGAGGAGCTCTGCTGTTCTTCATGAATTAATGCAATTACTACTGTTTTCCATTCTATCACGCTTGCTTCTATTCTAAGATATTCATTCGCACTTCAACCTGATGAATGTGATGATCCATGACACTCATCATCATTCTCACTTATGAACGCGTGCCTGAAAACCACCTCCGTTCTACCTTAGATTGAATGCATATCTCTTGGCCTCATGATTCATATTAGAGTCTTCGTGGTATAAGCTAGAATTGTTGGCGGCCATTCCTGAGATCCGGAACGTGTAAACCTTGTCTGTGGTATTCTGAGTAGGATATGGGAAGGGATGACTGTGACGAGCTTCAAACTCACGAGTGTTGGTGTAGTGACAGACGCAAAAGGATCAATGGATCCTATTCCGACATGATCGAGAACGACAGATGATTAGCCGTGCGGTGACAGCGCATTTGGAACATTTTCACTGAGAGGACGGAAAGTAGCCATTGACAACGGTGATGCCCAACATAAAGCTTGCCATGGAAGGAGCCTTTCGTGCATGAAGAAGAAGATAGTAGGAAAGCAGAGATTCAGAAGACAAAGCATCTCCAAAGCCTCAACCTGTTCTTTATTACTGCATAACAAGTATTTATTTCATGTTTTTTCACTTTTTACAATTAAATCTGAGAATTATTGATATCCTGACTAAGAGTTACAAGATAACCATAGCTTGCTTCAAGCCGACAATCTCCGTGGGATCGACCCTTACTCACGTAAGGTATTACTTGGACGACCCAGTGCACTTGCTGGTTAGTTGTGCGGAGTTGCAAAAGTGTGATTGTAATTTCGTGCACCAAGTTTTTGGCGCCGTTGCCGGGGATTGTTCGAGTTTGGACAACTGACAGTTTATCTTGTTACTTAGATTAGGAATAATTTATTTTTGTTAGTTTAGAGTCTTTTATTTAAGTTTAGTTTCATATTTTAAGTTTGGTGTCAATTGCATGCTTTTATTTTCTTTTAATTTTTTTTGAATTTGCATGTTCCTAGTTCTTTCTTGATCTTTAAAAATTCTAAGTTTGGTGTCTTCTTGGTGTTTTCCTTTAAATTTTTGAAAATTTGTGTTTGATTTTCTAAAAAATTTTAAGTTTGGTGTTTTTGTGCTTTTATTTACTTAAAAATTTTTCAAAAATTTGTTCTTGGTGTTCATCTTGATCTTCAAAGTGTTCTTGGTGTTCATCTTGACATTCAAAGTTTTCTTGTTTGTTCTCTGTGTTTTGATCTAAAATTTCTAAGTTTAGTGTCATTTTGTTATTTTTCTCTTTCCGCATTAAAATTCAAAAATAAAAAAAATATCTTCTCCTTATTTTACTCATAAATTTCGAAATTTTGCATTAAAGTAGTCAAAGATTTTCAAAATCATATCTTTTTTTTAATCAAGTCAAAATTCTAATTTCAAAAA
>NC_029794.2:46910084-46991179 GCF_000816755.2 Arachis ipaensis
TTGCAATTCATATCAATTCTCTTTTCTCCATCATGGACATAAGTGGAAATGAACAGTCCAGAAGGACTCTGGGGTCATATGCTAACCCCATTACAGCTGCATATGGGAGTAGCATCTGTATACCTCCCATCAAAGCAAGCAGTTTTGAGCTAAATCCTCAGCTCATTATCATGGTGCAGCAAAATTGTCAATATTCCGGTCTTCCACAAGAAGAACCTATTGAGTTTCTGGCACAGTTCTTACAAATTGCTGACACAGTACGTGATAAAGAAGTGGATCAGGATGTCTACAGATTATTACTGTTTCCATTTGCTGTAAAAGATCAAGCTAAGAGGTGGTTAAATAACCAACCCACAGCAAGCATAAAAACATAGAGACAATTAACAGACAAATTCCTGAATCAATTTTACCTCCAAAAAGGATGACACAGCTAAGGCTGGACATCCAAGGCTTTAAACAAGAGGATCATGAATCTCTTTATAATGCTTGGGAGAGGTACAGATGGATGTTAAGAAAATGCCCCTCTGAAATGTTTTCAGAGTGGGTACAGTTAGACATCTTCTACTATGGACTTACAGAAAAAGCTCAGATGTCTCTAGACCACTCAGCTGGTGGATCTATACACATGAGAAAAATAATTGAAGAGGCTCAAGAACTCATAGATACAGTTGCTAGAAATCAACATCTGTACTCAAACAGTGAGTCCTCCATAAAAGAAGAGGCTAGGGCAGTAACTACTGATCCTAATCCTCAAGAACAGATTGTTGAACTTAATCAGCAATTACTCCTTATGACAAAACAATTAGCAGAATTCAAAGAGATGCTCCAAGACACTAAAAATGCTAACAAGAATATAGAAGCACAATTGAATCAGACAATACAGCAGCTATCTAAACAGATAACAGAAGAATGCCAAGCTATCCAACTAAGGAACAAAGTAGCAAAAAGTCAAGAAAGGAACAAATGACAGAGGATGACCAAACCACTGCCCAAAATCCCTCTGAGGACATCAAGAGCCCAGAGAGGAATAACTCTGGCGTTCAAATGCCAGAAAAAGGAGGGAAGCTGGTGTTAAACGCCCATCCAACACCCAATCGTGGTGTTCAAACGCCAATGAGGAATCAGACACCTGCAAGTGTTGATAGTAACCCCTCTAAGAAGGCTTCTCCAACCACTCCTGTAGGGAATAAACCTGCAGCAACTAAGGTTGAAGAATATAAAGCCAAGATGCCTTATCCTCAGAAGCTCCGCCAAGCGGAACAGGATAAATAATTTGCCCTCTTTGCAGACTATCTCAGGACTCTTGAAATAAAGATCCCGTTTGCAGAGGCACTTGAGCAAATACCCTCTTATGTTAAGTTCATGAAAGAGATCTTAAGTCATAAGAAGGATTGAAGAGAAACTGAAAGAGCGTTTCTCACTGAAGAATGCAGTGCAGTCATTCTAAAAAGCTTACCAGAAAAGCTTCAAGATCCAGGAAGCTTTATGATACCGTGCACATTAGAGGGTGCTTGTACCAAGATAGCTCTATGTGACCTTGGAGCAAGTATCAGCCTAATACCTGCATCCACTATCAGAAAGCTTGGGTTGACTGAAGAAGTCAAACCAACCCGGATATGTCTTCAACTTGCTGATGGCTCCATTAAATATCCATCAGGCATCATTGAGGACATGATTGTCAAGGTTGGGCCATTTGCCTTTCCCACTGACTTTGTAGTGCTGGAAATGGAAGAGCACAAGAGTACAACTCTCATTCTAGGAAGACCTTTCCTAGCAACTGGACGAACTCTTATTGATGTACAAAAAGGGGAGTGACCCTGAGAGTCAATGAGGATGAGTTCAAGTTAAATGCTGTCAAAGCTATGCAACATCCAGACACATCAAATGACTGCATGAGCACTGATATTATTGACTCTTTGATGGAAGAGATTAATATGACTGAGAGTCTTGAATCAGAAATAGAGGACATCTTTAAAGATGTTCAGCCTGATTTGGAGGAACCAGAGGAAATAAAAGAACCTCTAAAAATCCCTCAGGAAGAGGAGAAACCTCCTAAACCAGAGCTCAAACCACTACCACCATCCCTGAAATATGCATTTCTGGGAGAGGGTGACACTTTTCCAGTGATCATAAGCTCTGCTTTAAATCCACAGGAAGAGAAAGCACTAATTCAAGTGCTAAGGACACACAAGACAGCTCTTGGGTAGTCCATAAGTGATCTTAAGGGCATTAGCCCAGTAAGATGCATGCACAAGATCCTATTGGAGGATGATGCTAAGCCAGTGGTTCAACCATAGAGGCGGCTAAATCCAGCCATGAAGGAAGTGGTGCAGAAAGAGGTCACTAAGTTACTAGAGGTTGGGATTATTTATCCTATTTCTGATAGGCCCTGGGTGAGCCTTGTCCAAGTTGTCCCCAAGAAGGGAGGCATGACAATGGTTCATAATGAAAAGAATGAACTGGTTCCGACAAGAATAGTTACAGGGTGGCGTATGTGTATTGACTACAGAAGGCTCAATACAGCCACCAGAAAGGATCATTTTCCTTTACCATTCATAGACCAGATGCTAGAGAGACTAGCAGGCCATGAATACTACTGCTTTTCGGATGGCTATTCAGGCTACAACTAAATTGCAGTGGATCCTCAAGACCAAGAGAAAACATCATTCACATGTCCATCTGGAGTATTTGCTTACAGAAGAATGCCTTTTGGTCTGTGCAATGCACCTGCAACCTTTCAGAGGTGCATGCTCTCTATCTTCTCTGATATGGTAGAGAAGTTCCTGGAAGTCTTCATGGATAACTTCTCAGTATTTGGAGACTCATTCAGCTCCTGTCTTGATCATCTAGCACTTATCCTGAAAAGGTGCCAAGAGACTAACCTGGTCTTAAAATGGGAAAAATGTCACTTTATGGTGACTGAAGGAATTGTCCTTGGGCACAAAATTTCAAGCAAGGGGATAGAGGTGGATCAAGCCAAGGTAGAGGTAATTGAGAAATTACCACCACCTGCCAATGTTAAGGCAATCAGAAGCTTTCTGGGGCATGCAGGATTCTATAGGAGGTTCATAAAGGATTTTTCAAAAACTGAAAAACCTCTAAGCAACCTGCTAGCTACTGACACACTATTTGTGTTTAACACAGAGTGTCTACAGGCGTTTGAGACCCTGAAAGCCAAGCTGGTCACAGCACCAGTCATCTCTGTACCTGACTGGGCATTACCATTCGAATTAATGTGTGATGCCAGTGACCATGCCATTGGTGCAGTGTTGGGACAAAGGCATAACAAGCTTCTGCACGTCATTTACTATGCCAGTCATGTTCTAAATGATGCACAGAAGAATTATACAACCACAGAAAAGGAGTTACTTGTAGTGGTTTATGCCATTAACAAGTTTAGATCCTATTTAGTAGGTTCAAAAGTGATTGTGTATACTGACCATGCTGCTCTTAAATATCTACTCACAAAGCAGGATTCAAAACCCAGGCTCATAAGATGGGTGTTGCTTCTACAAGAGTTTGATATAGAAATAAGAGACAGAAAAGGGACAGAGGACCAGGTAGCCGATTACCTGTCCTGGATAGAACCAGTAGCAGGGGCGTCCCTCCCTCCTACTGAGATCTCTGAGACCTTTTCGGATGAGCAACTTTTTGCCATTCAGGAAGCACCATGGTTTGCAGACATTGCAAATTATAAAGCTGTGAGGTTCATACCCCAGGAGTACAGCAGGTTGCAAAAGAAAAAACTAATTGCTGATGCAAAGTACTACTTATGGGATGAACCATACCTCTTTAAGAGATGCGCAGACAGAATGGTCCGCAGATGCGTCCCTAGAGAGGAGGCACAGAAGATCATGTGGCATTGCCATGGATCACAGTATGGAGGACATTTCGGAAGTGAGCGAACAACCACTAAAGTCCTCCAATGTGGCTTCTATTGGCCTACTCTCTATAGAGATGCCCGAGAGTTTATGCGTACTTGTGACAGTTGCCAAAGAGCTGGTAACTTGCCTCATGGTTATGCCATGCCTCAACAAGGGATCTTAGAGATTGAGTTATTTGATGTATGGGGTATTGACTTCATGGGTCCTTTCCCACCATCATACTCAAACACTTACATTCTGGTGACAGTAGACTACGTATCTAAATGGGTGGAGGCAATTGCCACACCCACTAATGATACCAAGACCGTGCTGAAGTTCCTCCAGAAACATATTTTCAGCAGATTTGGTGTTCCCAGAGTACTAATCAGTGATGGGACACCCATTTCTGCAATAAACAGCTTTATTCTGCTATGGTTCGATATGGAATTAGCCACAAAGTAGCAACTCCGTATCATCCACAGACAAATGGGCAGGCTGAAGTCTCTAATAGAGAACTAAAGAGAATCCTGGAGTGGACTGTGATTGCCCGTAGAAAGGATTGGGCAAAGAGCTTGGATGATGCTCTGTGGGCATACAGAATAGCATTCAAGACTCTTATAGGAACCTCTCCATACCAGCTTGTGTATGGCAAGGCTTGTCATCTGCCCGTGGAACTGGAACATAAAGCCTACTGGGCAACCAGATTCCTAAACCTGGATGCTAAGTTAGCTGGTGAGAAAAGATTGCTCCAGCTAAATGAGCTAGAGGAGTTCAGACTCAATGCTTTTGAAAATGCAAAAATTTATAAGGAAAAAGCAAAAAAGTGGCATGACAAGAAATTGCCATCCAGAGTCTTTGAGCCAGGACAAAAAGTTCTGCTGTTCAACTCTAGGCTCAGATTATTCCCCGGGAATTAAAATCCCGGTGGAGGAGACCATATGTGATTACAGGAGTGTCACCATATGGATATGTTGAGCTTCAAGATATTGATTCTGACAAAAAGTTCATTGTTAATGGCCAGAGAATCAAACATTATGTTGAAAGCAATTTTGAGCAAGAATCCTCAAAACTGAGGCTTGAATGAAGCTCAGTAAAGGTCCAGCTAAAGACAATAAAGAAGCGCTTGCTGGGAGGCAACCCAGCCATTAGCAAGTTATTTGTTTTCATTAATACTTGTAAAAGATTGATATACATTTTTCTTCAAAGGTTAATCATCAAAATTGAAGGAATTCACAGAGTTACAGAAGGATTCAGTGCAAAAAGCAGAGAAAAGGAGCTTGCTGGCAAGAAAACACCAGTAAAGGGCATTTTGGGCGTTAAACGCCAGAATGGGTACCATTCTGGGCGTTTAACGCCAGAATTGCAGCATCCTGGGCGTTCAGAAAAACGCCCAGTGATAAAGGGATTTCTGGCGTTTAACGCCAGCCAGGGTACCTGGCTGGGCGTTAAGCACCCATAATGGCCAACAATTGGGAGTTAAACGCCAGAATAGATACCATTCTGGGCGTTTAACGCCAGAAAGGCAGGGGGAGGAGATTTTGTTTCCAACTTCAAATTTTTTCAAATTTTCATGTTTTGACTCATAATTTTCTGCATAAACATGTTTCAAACTTTCATCATTCACCCTCAATTTTCCAAAATTTAACAATTTTCTAAATCTCTTTTCAATTTTCTTTCAAATCCTTCCCAAATCTTTTCAAAAACTCAATTATCCTCTTAATTTCTTTCCAAATCTTTTTCAACTCATCATATCATCTCTTATTTCTTAGATGCATAACCAAATTTTCAGATTTAACATCTTTATATCTTTTTCAATTACAAATCTCATCTTTTTCATATCATGATTTTATTTTCTTCCATCAATCATATCTCTATGTCATATCTCTTTCAAATTTTTCGAAATCCCTCCCCTCCTCCTATAAATATACATTCGGCCATCCCCTCCTCTCCACCATTGGAATTTGGCTCTTCTCTTCTCTCTCCCCTTTCCTTTCTTTTGCTTGAGGACAAGCAAACCTCTAAGTTTGGTGTGTTTTTCCGTGATCACTGAGCTAAGACTCATCAAGATCATGGCACCTAAGGGAAAACAAACCAATTCAAGAGGCAAGAAAGAGAATACTCGAAAGAGTCTTTGGAATCAAGAGAGGTTCTTAACCAAAGAGCATGCAGACTATTACCACAAAATAATGGGTCTGAGGTCAGTGATCCTGGAAGTTAAATTCAATTTGAAAGAAGATGAATATCCGGAGATCCAAGAGCAAATTCGAAACAGAGGATGGGAAATTCTAGCCAATCCTGAGACAAAGGTTGGAAGAAATATGGCTCAAGAATTCTACTCAAATCTGTGGCTGACAGATAAGTAGAGAATAACTGGAACCGCCTTTCACACCTACCGAACTATGGTCAGAGGGAGGCTTATTTACTTCCATCTGGACAAAATAAGAGAGGTCTTCAAACTGCCTTAACTACAAGATGATCCAGAATCCTTTAATAGGAGAATGGTGAGAGTAGATAAGGGGTTGGATCAAGTTCTAGAGGACATATGCCTCCCTGGAACTAAGTGGATAACCAATTCAAAAGGTGTCCCAAACCAACTCAAGAGGGGAGATCTCAAACCATTTGCAAGAGGCTGGCTGAACTTCATTGGGCGTTCTATATTGCCCACTAGCAACCGCTCTGAGGTCACTGTCAAAAGAGCAGTGATGATTCATTGTATTATGCTTGGAAAAGAAGTGGAGATTCATCATCTGATTTCTTGTGAGATTTACACAATTGCAAATAAGAACTCCACTGAAGCCAAACTAGCCTACCCAAGCTTAATTTCTCTGCTATATAAAGATGCTGGGGTGAGGATGGGAGTAGATGAATTCATCCCAATCGAACACCCAATCACCAAGAAGTCAATGGAAGGGCAAGTGCAAGACAACTCCATAAAAAAGAGGGCGCAGGAGTTCCTCCTAGAAATTCTTGAAATTGACTACTGGACCCGCCTAGAAGCATCTGTTACCAAGCTGCAAGAAGCTATGGAACAACTTAAGGAAGAACAGCAGAATCAAAACTTCATGCTCTGCAAACTGCTGAAGGAACAGGAGAAGCAGGGGCGTGAGCTACAGGAGCTGAAGCGCCAGAAGCTCTCCCTTGAAGGACCAAGCACCCCACAGATTGAGGGAGCATCCACTTCTCAAAATCAAGGTTGTTGAGTCCTAACTCTGTGATAACCTTTATTATTAAGAGTCTATTTTAAGAGTCATTTATTTTTCTGTTTTTTTTAATTTTATTTTCTGTCATCTATTATTATTGGTTTGCTCTTATATTTATTTTTGAGTCTTATTGTCATTCCATGATTAATAAAATTTAAAGTTTATGTCTTAAAGCTATGAATGTCCCATGAATCCATCACCTTTCTTAAATAAAAAGTGTTTTTAATTGAAAAAGAAAAAGAAGTACATGAATTTCAAATTTTTAAACAGTTTAATTATTTTGATGTAGTGGCAACACTCTTGTTTTCTGAATGAATGCTTGAACAGTGCATATGTTTGAATTTGTTATTTATGAATGTTAAAATTATTGGCTCTTAAAAGAATGATGGAAAAGGAGAAATGTTATTGATAATCTGAAAAATCAAAAAATTGATTCTTGAAGCAAGAAAAAGCAGTGAATAGAAAAAAAAAGAGGATGATATGCGAAAAAAAAGAAAAAGAAAGAAAAAACAAGCAGAAGAAGCCAATAGCCCTTTAAACCAAAAGGCAATGGTAATAAAAAGGATCCAAGGCTTTGAGCATCAGTGGATAGGAGGGCCCTCAGGAATAAAATCCTGGCCTAAGCAGCTAAACCAAGCTGTCCCTAACCATGTGCTTGTGCCGTGAAGGTGTCAAGTGAAATTTTGAGACTGAGCGGTTAAAGTCGTGGTCCAAAGCAAAAAGAGTGTGCTTAAGAGCTCTGGACACCTCTAATTGGGGACTCTAGCAAAGCTGAGTCACAATCTGAAAAGGTTTACCCAGTTATGTGTCTGTGAGATTTATGTATCCGGTGGTAATACTAGAAAACAAAATGCTTAGGGTCACGGCCAAGACTCATAAAGTAACTGTGTTCAAGAATCAACATATTGTACTAGGAGAATCAATAACACTATCTGAATTCTGAGTTCTTATAGATGCCAATCGTTTTGAACTTCAAAGGAAAAAGTGAGATGCCAAAACTGTTAAGAAGCAAAAAGCTAATAGCCCCGCTCATCTAATTAAGACTGATCTTCATAGATGTTTTTGGAGTTCATTGTATATTCTCTTCTTTTTATCCTATTTGATTTTTAGTTGCTTGGGGATAAGCAACAATTTAAGTTTGGTGTTGTGATGAGCGGATAATTTATACGCTTTTTGGCACTGTTTTTAGTATATTTTAATTGGTTTTTATTATATTTTTATTAGTTTTTATTTAAAATTCACTTTTCTGGACTTTACTATGAGTTTGTGTGTTTTTCTGTGATTTTAGGTATTTTCTGGCTGAAATTGAGGGACCTGAGCAAAAATCTGATTCAGAGGCTGAAAAAGGACTGCAGATGCTGTTGGATTCTGACCTCCCTGCACTCGAAGTGGATTTTCTGGAGCTACAAATACCCAATTGGTGCACTCTCAATTGCGTTGGAAAGTAGACATCCTAGGCTTTCCAGCAATATATAATAGTCAATACTTTTTGATGCACGGAAACTTGTCCTTTAACAAATCTCCCTCGGCAAGTATACCGAATTGTCGTCAGGTAAAAACTCACAATAGAGTGAGGTCGAATCCCACAGGGATTGATTGGTCAAGCAACTTTAATTGGAAGAATGTTCTAGTTGAGCTAATTAGAAATTGGGTTGAGAATTGCAGGAAATTAAATGGCAGGAAAGTAAATTGCAGAAAATAAATGACGGAAGGTAAATTGCAGAATCTTAAATGGGGAAGGGGAGTTTAGCATGAAAGTAAATAGCAGAAAGTAAAGAGAATGGGTAAGATCAGAAATGGGGAGTTTTGGTGCACGAAATTGTGATCCCTGGTAATGGCTCCAAAAACTTGGTGCTCTAATCTTAATTCATAATTTGTCACAACTTCGATACAACTAACCAGCAAGTGCACTGGGTCGTCCAAGTAATAAAACCTTACGTGAGTAAGGGTCGATCCCACGGAGATTGTTGTTATGAAGCAATCTATGGTCATCTTGTAAATCTCAGTCAGGCGGATATCAAATGGTTTTGGAGTTTTCGAATAATAATAATAAATAAACAGAAAATAAAGATAGAAATACTTATGTAAATCATTGGTGAGAATTTCAGATTAGCGTATAGAGATGCTTTTGTTCCTCTGAACTTCTGCTTTCCTGCTGTCTTCATCCAATCATTCCTACTCCTTTCTATGGCAAGCTTTCTGTAAGGCATCACCGTTGTCAATGGCTACATCCTATCCTCTCTGTGAAAAAGGTCCAAATGCTCTGTCACGGCACGGCTAATCATCTGGAGGTTCTCGATCATACTGGAATAGGATTCACCCTCCTTTTGCGTCTGTCACTACGCCCAGCACTCGCGAGATTGAAGCTCGTCACAGCCATCCCTTCCCAGATCCTACTCGGAATACCACAGACAAGGTTTAGACTTTTCGGATCTCAGGAATGGCCATCCATGGGTTCTAACTTATACCACGAAGACACTAATAACTCGGACTCGGTCCCCTGTATTAGATATCCAAGAGATATTCATTCTAGCTTGTTTGCATGTAGAACGGAAGTGTTTGTCAGGCATGCGTTCATAAGTAAGATTGATGATGAGCGTCACATAATTATCACATTCATCATGTTCTTGGGTGCGAATGGATTTCTTAGAAGCGGAATAAGTTGAATTGGATAGAAAAACAGTAGTACTTTGCATTAAATCATGAGGAACAGCAGAGCTCCACACCTTAATCTATGGAGTGCAGAAACTCTACCGTTGTAAATACATAAGTAATGAAGGTCCAGGCATGGCCGAATGGCCAGCTCCTAAATGTGATCAATAGATCAAAAGATAATCCAAAGATGTAAATACAATAGTAAAAAGTCCTACTTATACTAAACTAGTTACTAGGGTTTACAGAAGTAAGTAATTGATGCATAAATCCACTTCCAGGACCCACTTGGTGTGTGCTTGGGCTGAGCTTGAAGTTTACACGTGTAGAGGCTTCTTTTGGAGTTGAACGCCAAGTTGTAACGTGTTTTTGGCGTTCAACTCTGGTTCGTGACGTGTTTCTGGCGTTTAACTCCAGACTGCAGCGTAGAACTAGCGTTCAACGCCCTTTTGCGTCATCTAAACTTGGGCAAAGTATAGACTATTATATATTGCTGGAAAGCCCTGAATGTCTACTTTTCAACACCGTTGAGAGCATGCCATTTGGAGGTCTGTAGCTCCAGAAAATCCACTTTGAGTGAAGGGAGGTCAGAATCCAACAACATCAACAGTCCTTCTTCAACCTCTGAATCTGATTTTTGCTCAAGTCTCTCAATTTCAGCCAGAAAATACCTGAAATCACAGAAAAATACACAAACTCATAGTAAAGTCCAGAAATGTGAATTTAACATAAAAACTAATAAAAACATCGCTAAAAGTAACTAGATCCTACTAAAAACATACTAAAAACAATGCCAAAAAGTGTATAAATTATCTGCTCATCACAACACCAAAATTAAATTGTTGCTTGTCCCCAAGCAACTAAAAATCAAATAGGATAAAAAGAAAAGAATATACTATAAATTCCAAACTATCAATGAAACATAGCTCCAATCAGATGAGCGGGACTTGTAGCTTTTTGCCTCTTGAATAGTTTTGGCATCTCACTTTATCCATTGAAGTTCAGAATGATTGGCATCTATAGGAACTCAGAGTTCAGATAGTGTTATTGATTCTCCTAGTTCAGTATGTTGATTCTTGAACACAGCTACTTTATGAGTCTTGGCCGTGGCCCTAAGTACTTTGTTTTCCAGTATTACCACCGGATACATAAATGCCACAGACATATAACTGGGTGAACCTTTTCAGATTGTGACTCAGCTTTGCTAAAGTCCCCAATTAGAGGTGTCCAGGGTTCTTAAGCACACTCTTTTTTTGCTTTGGACCTTGACTTTAACCGCTAAGTCTCAAGTTTTCACTTGACACCTTCACGCCATAAGCACATGGTTAGGGACAGCTTGGTTTAGCCACTTAGGCCAGGATTTTATTCCTTTAGGCCCTCCTATCCACTGATGCTCAAAGCCTTGGGATCCTTTTTATTACCCTTGCCTTTTGGTTTTAAGGGTTATTGGCTTTTTGCTCTTGCCTTTTGGTTTTAAGAGCTTTTGGCTTTTTCTGCTTGCTGTTTCTTTTTCTATTATTTTTTTTGCCATTTTTCTTCTTTTTTTTTCTGCACGCTTTTTGTATTCACTGCTTTTTCTTGCTTCAAGAATCAATTTTATGATTTTTCATATTATCAAATAACATTTCTCCTTATCATCATTCTTTCAAGAGCCAACATATTTAACATTCTTAAACAACAACTTCAAAAGACATATGCACTGTTCAAGCATTCATTCAGAAAACAAAAAGTATTGTCACCATATCAATATAATTAAACTAAGTTCAAGGATAAATTCGAAACTCATGTACTTCTTGTTCTTTTGAATTAAAAACATTTTTCATTTAAGAGAGGTGATGGATTCATATTCACTACTTTAAGGCATAGACACTTGAATACTAATGATCATGTAATAAGACACAAATATAGATAAACATTTAACATAATAATGAAAAACAGAAAATTTAAGAACAAGGAATGAGTCCACCTTAGTGATGGTGGCGTTTCCTTCTTGAGGAACCAAAGATGTCCTTGAGCTCTTCTATGTCTCTTCCTTGTCTTTGTTGCTCCTCCTTCATTGCTCTTTGATCTTCTCTAATTTCATGAAGGATGATGGAGTGCTCTTGATGTTCCACCCTTAGTTGCTCCCAATAATTGTGTGGAGGAAAATGTATCCCCTGAGGTATCTCAGGGATCTCTTGATTTGCAGTCAAATGTTCTACCACTGAGCAATAGACCCTTGAGATAAATCTCTCCATCTCCTATGACTCGGAGGTGAAAGCTTTTGTCTTCCCTTTCCTATTTCTAGAGGTTTCTCTGGCCTTAGGTGCCATCAATGGTTATGGAAAAACAAAAAAAAACTATGCTTTTACCACACCAAACTTAGAATGTTGCTCGCCCTCGAGCAAGAGAAGAAAGAATAGAAGAAGAAGAAGAAGATACGGAGGAGATGGAGGGATGTGGGTATTCGGCTATATGGGTGGAATTGGGTGGGAAAGAGATTTTGAATTTTGAAGGTAGGTGGGGTGTATGGATGTGAGTGGTGAATGGAAAACAGAAGGGATGTTTATTGGGAAGAGAGGATGAATGAGAAGGGGGAAGAGTATGAGTGGAGGTAGGTGGGGATCCTGTGGGGTCCACAGATGCTAAGATGATCCTGTGGGGTCCACAGATCCTGAGGTGTCAAGGAATTGCATCCCTGCACCAATTAGGCATGTAAAATGCCTTTGCATGCAATTCTGGCATTTAAACGCCAAATTGGTGCTTGTTCTGGGCGTTCAGCGCCCAGATGTAGCATGCTTCTGGCGTTGAACGCCAATTCTATGCTTGTTTCTGGCGTTCAGCGCCAGCTTTCCTCAGTGTGCATTCCTGGCGTCTGAACGCCAGGATGCTGCTTGTTTTGGGTGTTCAACGCCAGATCCATGCTTTGTTCTGGTGTTGAACGCCAGCTAGATGCTCCTTACTGGCGTTTAAACGCCAGTAAGCCCTTCCTCCAGGGTGTGATTTTTCTTCTACTATTTTTGAATCTGTTTTTTATTTTTCTATTTATTTTGTGACTCCACATGATCATGAACCTAATAAAACATGAAAGAACAATAAAATAAAAATAAAATTAGATAAATAAAAATTGGGTTGCCTCCCAACAAGCGCTTCTTTAATGTCAATAGCTTGACAGTGGGCTCTCATGGAGCCACACAGGTGATCAGGTCAATTTTATAGACTCCCAACACCAAACTTAGAGTTTGAATATGGGAGTTCAACACCAAACTTAGAGTTTGGCTGAGGCCCCACTATGGTGCCTATGGTACAAGGTATTAGGAACTTTCCAGGATCCTGTTTCTTCTGAGGCAATCTCAGTTGATCCAATGCATTTAGTTCATTGGTGAACAGGGGAGGTTCATCTCCCCAAGTCTCACTACCAAATAAATTGGCATTATGCTTCATAATTGCACCAAGGAACTTGGCAACTTTCTCTTCAGTAACATCCTCATTCTCTTCAGAAGAAGAATACTCATCAAAGCTCATGAATGGCACAAGAAGGTTCAATGGAATCTCTATGGTCTCTAGATGAGCCTCAAAGTCCTTTGGTTCCTCAAAGGGGAACTCCTTGTTGATCACTGGACATCCCAGGAGGTCTTCCTCCTTGGGATTCACGTCCTCCCCTTCCTTCTTGGATTCGGCCATGATGGTTATATCAATGGCCTTGCACTCTCCTTTTGGATTTTCTTCTGTATTGCTTGGGAGAGCACTAGGAGGGGTTTCAGTGATCTTCTTACTCAGCTGGCCCACTTGTGCCTCCAAATTTCTAATGGAGGACCTTGTTTCATTCATGAAACTCAGAGTGGCCTTAGATAGATCAGAGACTAAGTATGCTAAATTAGAGGTATTTTGTTCAGAGTTCTCTGTCTGTTGCTGAGTGGATGATGGAAAAGGCTTGCTATTGCTAAACCTGTTTCTTCCACCATTATTAAAGCCTTGTTGAGGCTTTTGTTGATCCTTCCATGAGAGATTTCGGTGATTTCTCCATGAGGGATTATAGGTGTTTCCATGGGGTTCACCCATGTAATTCACCTCTGCAATTGCAGGATTCTTAGGATCATAAGCTTCTTCTTCAGAAGATGCCTCTTGAGTACTGTTGGATGCAGCTTGCATTCCATTCAGACTCTGAGAAATCATATTGACTTGCTGAGTCAATATTTTATTCTGAGCCAATATGGCATTCAGAGTATCAATTTCAAGAACCCCCTTCTTCTGAGGCGTCCCATTACTCACAGGATTCCTCTCAGAAGTGTACTTGAACTGGTTATTAGCAACCATGTCAATGAGTTCTTGAGCTTCTGCAGGTGTTTTCTTTAGGTGAATGGATCCACCTGCAGAAGTATCCAATGACATCTTAGCTAATTCAGACAGACCATCATAGAATATATCCAGTATGGTCCATTCTGAAAGCATGTTAGAAGGACACTTTCTGGTTAGTTTCTTGTATCTCTCCCAAGCTTCATAGAGGGATTCACCTTCTTTCTGTCTGAAGGTTTGAATATCCATTCTAAGCTTACTCAGCTTTTGAGGAGGAAAGAACTTGGCTAAGAAAGCCGTGACCAGCTTATTCCAAGAGTTCAGGCTATCTTTAGGTTGAGAATCCAACCATATTCTAGCTCTGTCTCTCACAGCAAACGGGAAAAGTATAAGCCTGTAGACCTCGGGATCAACCCCATTGGTCTTAACAGTATCACAGATCTGCAAGAATTCAGTTAAGAACTGAAAAGGATCTTCAGATGGAAGTCCATGAAACTTGCAGTTGTGCTGCATCAGAGAAACTAATTGAGGTTTCAGCTCAAAGTTGTTTGCTACAATGGTAGGGATGGAGATGCTTCTTCCATGTAAATTGGAATTAGGTGCAGTAAAATCACCAAGCATCCTCCTTGCATTATTATTATTTTTGGCTGCCATCTCTTCTTCGTGTTCGAAAATTCCTGTAAGGTTGTCTCTGGATTGTTGTAATTTAGCTTCTCTTAGTTTTCTCTTCAGAGTCCTTTCAGGTTCAGGGTCTGCTTCAACAAGAATGTTCTTGTCCTTGCTCCTGCTCATATGAAAGAGAAGGGAACAAAAAAATAATAATAGGGATCCTTTTTACCACAGTATAGAGGTTCCCTTGTTGTGAGTAGAAGAGAAAAGAAAGGAGAATCCAGACAGAAGGGTGAGGATAGCAGAGATATGAGATGAAGAGAAGTGTTAGAAATGAATAAATAAATAGAAGGAGATGGGAGGTGAGAGAATTCGAAAAATAAAAATTAAAATTTAAAGTCAAATTTCGAAAATAGTTTTTGAAAACGGTTAGTAGTTTTCGAAAATTATGAATGAAATAAAATTAAAATCAAAAATTGAAATAATTAGTTAATTAAAAAGAATTTTGAAAAAGGAGGGAGATAATTTTCGAAAATTAGAGAGGGAAAATTAGTTAGGTGGTTTTGAAAAAGATATGATTGAAACAAAAAGATAAGATTGATTGAAAAAGTTTTGAAATTTATTTTTGTAAAAGATATTGAAATTTCAAAAGATATGATTGAAACAAAAAGATAAGATTTGAAAATCAATTTTTTTAAAAAGATAAGAAGTTAGAAAAGATTTTGAAATTGAATTTGAAAAAGATATGATTGAAATTTTAATTTGAAAAAGATTTGAAAAGAAAATTAAAAGGATTTGATTTTGAAAACTAAAGTTGATTACTTGACTAACAAGAAACTAAAAAGATATGATTCTAGAGTTTAAAGATTGAACTTTTCTTACTAGGCAAGTAACAGCTTAATATTTTTGAATCAATCACATTAAATGTTAGTAACTAATTCGAAAATCATGAACTAAAATTAAGAAAAAGATTTTTTAAAATTATTTTTAAAATTTTCGAAAATAAAAAATTGAAAAAGATTTGATTTTTGAAAAAGATTTTGAAAAAGATAAGATTTTTAAATTGAAAATTTGATATGACTCATAAAAACAACTAGATTTTAAAAATTTTTGAAAAAGTCAATCCAAATTTTCGAAATTTATGAGTGAAAAGGGAAAAATATTTTTTTGATTTTTGAATTTTTAATGATGAAAGAGAAAAACATGAAAATGATGCAATGCATGAAAATTTTGGATCTAAACATGTGATGCATGCAAGAACACTATGAATGTCAAGATGAATATCAAGAACTTATTTTTGAGAAAATTTCAAGAAAAGAAAACATGCAAGACACCAAACTTAGAAATTTTTCATGCATAGACACTATGAATGCAAGAGTGCATATGAAAAACAAGAAAAGACACAAAACACGAAAATATGAAGATCAAACAAGAAAACTGGCCAAGAACAACTTGAAGATCATGAAGAACACTATGAATGCATGAATTTTCGAAAAATGCATAAATTTTTTAGAAAAAAATGCAATTGACACCAAACTTAAAAATTGACTCAAGACTCAAACAAGAAACACAAAATATTTTTGATTTTTATGATTTTATAATTTTTTTTTATTTTTTCGAAAATTAATGTGAAAAAGAAAAATAAAGATTCCAAAATTTTTAATATGAATTCCACAAATCTTGCACTCTTAGTCTAAAGCTCCAATCTGAGGGTTAGACATGGCTTAATAGCCAGCCAAGCTTTAGAAGATACAAATCAGTCATACAATAACAAATTTGATTAGCAACAACTAGCTTGCTCTTGTAATGATGACTTGGGAGCCTCAGTCCAAATGAATTTAGACGTAGCTCTACAGCCAGCTAGGCTTCTACATCCTTCATGAAACACTAGAATTCATTCTTAAAAATTCTGAAGAGAAATATATTTTTTTTGAAAATTTTTTTTTTCGAATATTAATTGGAAAAAAGAAAAAGAAGAAAATATTTTTGAAAAATTTTTGAAAACTTTTTGAAAATAAAATAAGAAGAAAATTACCCAATCTGAGCAACACGATGAACCGTCAGTTGTCCAAACTCGAACAATCCCCGGCAACGGCGCCAAAAACTTGGTGCACAAAATTGTGATCCCTGGTAATGGCTCCAAAAACTTGGTGCTCTAATCTTAATTCATAATTTGTCACAACTTCGATACAACTAACCAGCAAGTGCATTGGGTCGTCCAAGTAATAAAACCTTACATGAGTAAGGGTCGATCCCACGGAGATTGTTGGTATGAAGCAAGCTATGGTCATCTTGTAAATCTCAGTCAGGCGGATATCAAATAGTTATGGAGTTTTCGAATAATAGTAAAAAATAAATAGAAAATAAAGATAGAAATACTTATGTAAATCATTGGTGAGAATTTCAGATAAACATATAGAGATGCTTTCGTTCCTCTGAACCTCTGCTTTCCTGCTGTCTTCATCCAATCATTCCTACTCCTTTCCATGGCAAGCTTTCTATAAGGCATCACCGTTGTCAATGGCTACATCCTATCGTCTCTGTAAAAAAGGTCCAAATGCTCTGTCACGGCACGGCTAATCATCTGGAGGTTCTCGATCATACTGGAATATGATTCACCCTCCTTTTGCGTCTGTCACTACGCCCAGCACTCGCGAGTTTGAAGCTCGTCACAGCCATCCCTTCCCAGATCCTACTCGGAATACCACAGACAAGGTTTAGACTTTCCAGATCTCAGGAATGGCCATCCATGGGTTCTAACTTATACCACGAAGACACTAATAACTCGGACTCGGTCCCTTGTATTAGATATCCAAGAGATATTCATTCTAGCTTGTTTGCATGTAGAACAGAAGTGTTTGTCAGGCACGCGTTCATAAGTGAGAATGATGATGAGTGTCACATAATCATCACATTCATCATGTTCTTGGGTGCGAATGGATATCTTAGAAGCGGAATAAGTTGAATTGAATAGAAAAACAGTAGTACTTTGCATTAAATCATGAGGAACAGCAGAGCTCCACACCTTAATCTATGGAGTGCAGAAACTCTACCGTTGTAAATACATAAGTAATGAAGGTCCAGGCATGGCCGAATGGCCAGCCCCCAAACGTGATCAATAGATCAAAAGATATCCAAATATGTAAATACAATACTAAAAAGTCCTATTTATACTAAACTAGTTACTAGGGTTTACAGAAGTAAGTAATTGATGCATAAATCCACTTCCGGGGCCCACTTGGTGTGTGCTTGGGCTGAGCTTGAAGTTTACACGTGCAGAGGCTTCTTTTGGAGTTGAACGCCAAGTTGTAACGTGTTTTTGGCGTTCAACTCTGGTTCGTGACGTGTTTCTGGCGTTTAACTCCAGACTACAGCATAGAACTGGTGTTCAACGCCCTTTTGCGTCCTCTAAACTTGAGCAAAGTATGGACTATTATATATTGCTGGAAAGCCCTGGATGTCTATGTTCTAACGCCGTTGAGAGTGTGCTATTTGGAGTTCTGTAACTCCAGAAAATCTACTTTAAGTGCAGGGAGGTCAGAATCCAACAGCAGCAGCAGTCCTTCTTCAACCTCTGAATCTGATTTTTGCTCAAGTCCCTCAATTTCAGCCAGAAAATACCTGAAATCACAGAAAAACACACAAACTCATAGTAAAGTCCAGAAATATGAATTTAACATAAAAACTAATAAAAAATCCCTAAAAGTAACTAGATCCTACTAAAAACATACTAAAAACAATGCCAAAAAGCATATAAATTATCCGCTCATCAAGTTCATTGGGCTTAGGAGATGTTGCATTCTCCGGATCAAGTCCATTTTCATCTCTTCCTAAATCAATGCGTTCATTGATCTCCTTGGCAATCTTAAGTGATTGAATTCCAATTCCTTGGTAATTCAATCTCTCAAATCAGATCAATAGCCAATTTCTTGGTCTAATTGCTCATGAGAAGAGATGAAGTGTGGTCACTGATTATACCACATGTATTCCAAATCAAAGTATTGGGAGAATTATATATCACCATATCCGCCCAAACCCCAATTTGGTCCAACGTGACAAAGCAGCATCAACGTGACCACTAACGTTGCCTCTTGGTCCTTCACACACGTTATTGGGACTTACTTTTTCCAATAACGTTGAGAATCCTCCTTTCTCCCTATGTTAGAGTACATGTTAGTGTGGCCAACATGACCTTTAACGTAGGCTTGCCACATCTTTGAGAACGTTAGTGACACTTACCTTTGTCACTAACGTTCCAAAATGCCCCTACTTCCCACGTTAGAGTTCACGTTAACTAGGTTAACGTGGCTTCTAACGTGGTATTGCTAGCCATCTCCAATGTTAGTGACAAAGGTGAGTGTCACTAACGTTGGCGATTCTTTGCTCCCTCCACGTTAGAGTCCACGTTAACTGAGTTAACGTGGCTCTTAACGTGGCCAATATGAGCTTGGTCCAACGTTAGTGCCAAATGTGAGTGTCACTAACGTTGGCTTCATTTTCTTCTTCCACGTTAACTACCACGTTAATGTAGTTAACGTGGCAATTAACGTGGGCTATGATGGCTTCGAGGCCGTTATTGGCGATTACTTTTCTCATTAACGTTGCAAGCTAGCTCCCCTTCCACGTTAGAGGTCACGTTAGTTAGACTAACGTGGCTACTAACGTGGTTCTTCCTTGCTTCCTTTGTCCTGAAATCAAGCAATAAAGAACATCAAATTTCTAATCCAAGTTATGAGACATGCATCATCCAATTTGTCATTCAATTCATGCATAATTCTCATAAATTCATATAAAAATCACAATGTTAGCTTGAATCAAGATGTAAGTGAAATTCTACCCAAAACTTGCTTCTTTCCTAAGAAAGTGCATGAAACTACCCTAAAACCATAAAGAAAAGGTCAGTGAAACTGGCCAAAATGCCCCGACCTCACAACACCAAACTTAAAGCTTGCTTGTCCCTAAGCAAGTACTGGAACAAGAGAATAATGAATGAAATGACAAGAGGAATGAATCATTATTGTGGAAGTCATGTTCTTGGTTTTATGGTGGTTTGATGCATAGCAACTTAGGTTCATTCCTTCACTGGCTTTCAGACTTTTATCATGTCCTGGAATACTCACTTGATTGTACCCTATGAGACTTTTATTCATTTATCCTTTTGTCTTTCCAAGGTTTATTTCTTCCTTAGGCTAAGTGTTCTGTAAGGGGGCGACTCTTTAAGATAAGCTTTCAGCCAACACTCCCGAACCAGTTGGTTCAAGGTGCTAGGTATTGAAGCACCCCTAAGGACTTACTCCCTCAAGTCTCTCTTCCCCATACATGCACACTACAGGCACATGGTTTGTTATTTTTTTCCCTTGAGGTCTTGGTGTCCAGCACCTCTTTGGGTTACTAAATGTTCTGTAGCAAGGTTGCTCTTGATAGTGGATTTTCAGTTGATAATCCTGGGTTAGTTAACCCAAGTTACCAAGTGATGAAGCAATCCTAAGAACTTATTCATCCAAGCAGATCCTTGGTACAAGAGCACCACAGACACATCCCTCAAGATTCAAGCCCTTGGTGCCTAGCCTTATTCTTTATTAACTTTTCTTTCTTTTTCAACTCTTATTGTTCTTTTCCTTTTTCTTATTAGGATCTTGTTATTTAGCTAGTCTCATGGGGTGTGTTTCAAGCATATGATTTAGGACAGATAGTTGCCTTCCCACCTTGTTGGTGAACCAACTTAGCTAATCTATTACCATACCATAAACTTAGGAACTTACTCCACAATATGAACTCCACTCTGGTCTTTCATAACATCTCTTTTTTTTCTTTTTATTTAGCTTAAAAGGACAAGCATACAATAAGCAAGATGGAACTGAGAACAGGCAATTTGACTAGCAATCATAGACCTAAGCAAGGAGAATACTAAAAACAAAATTGAAAATTCTAAACTACCATGGACGCATGTTCTATTTTATACATGATTTTCCTTATTTAAAACTTGAAAAAGATGGGACAATGAGGGAACTCCACCACCTTTTAATCATGGGGTTGCCCATGCTCTCCCTCTTGCTTGTCCTCTTTGCGTCCACTTGTGCTTCCTTGTATCCGTGCTAGTCTGGCTCTTTTCCAGTCTTCAAGTGCCTTCCTTACTGATTCATGACTCTTCTCCACCATTTCTCTTTCTTCTCGTGCTAACTCATCCTTCACTTCGTCATATTTTGTGATTCCCGGATGTACTATAGGTAGCTGTCTGACTAAGTATCCGAGCCTGGCTAGCATGTTTACATGATTTCCACTTTCACTCATGTAAACCCCTTCAGAGAATGCCCTGTGCTCGTCAAAGAGTTCTGCTTGTTCTATTTGTTTTCGATGCATCTCATGTATGTATGCACCTTGATGTGCTTGGATATTGATTAGCTTCTGGATAGATTCTTGTTGTTCATTTTGCCTTTGTTCTATCCTGTGGAAGGATTTACCCTATTGTTTTCCTTGTTCCAATTGCTGCTCCATCATTTGCTTCTGCCACTCCCCTTGTTGATTCATCCATCTCGAGAGCGATTCCTCTTGACGGCCCATCATCTGTAATTGAAGCCCCTTCTGTGCCTCTTGATTTTCCCAATATTGCCTAGATAAGCCATCAATGGCTTCTTGTAATTGGTGCATGTTCAAGATGGCTGCGGCTTGCTCCTCTGGGTTTTGCCCTTCTACAGTTTGTTGGGCTACCCTCTTTCTTATCCTTCGTTGAGGTAGGAGAGATATAATAGCATGCATACGCCGGACAGTAATTGGGATACCAACTTTTATCCATTCTGGGTTTTCATCTTCGAACACTACCCCGGCCTTATCACACAGGCGGAAAATGGTGCTGGGATAGCCTAACCTTCCTCCAGAATCACTTTTCTCAGCCATCTTCCTAATGCCTTGGGCTATGAGCTCGTGCACTTTGATCTCTCCCCCTTTAAGTATGCATTGCACCATTGTTGCTCTCTTAAGATTCACCTCTGAATTATTTCCGGCAGGAAGGATGGATCTCTTTACAATTTCGAACCATCCCTTTGCTTCAGGGGTGAGATCACCTCTTTTTATGAATTTGGGCTTCCCATTGGGATCTCTCACCTAATCCGCTCCTTGTACACAGGTATCCTTCACAATTTGGTCATAATTAGGACTACCATCTATTCGAGATTGATAGCTTTCTTCCTCGAATGGTATGGTTCATAGCTTCAACACCCTCACGATGCTCACGGGACTAAAATCCACAGTTACTCCTCTCACAAAGCTTATATAAGATTCCTCTTTCCTATCATACCTCACTGCATTTGCGTAAAACTCTCTTACGAGCATTGCATTTATCCTCGCGGTGACTGGATCGGTGAGGAGCTCCCATCTTCTCTTTTCTACCTTCTCTGTGATTTCGGGATACTCAGTTTTTTTGACTTGATAGCCTAGCTCATATATGATCTTCTTATCAGCCATCCATCCAAATTGAAGTGCATGGTAAAAAGTTCTAAACTTCTTTTCATCAAAGGGGTGTTGCTCCATAGGCTCCTTCCCCTTTCTTCTTTTAGAGCTTGATGATGCCATGAGTAAGAGTTGATATATGAAAGTGTTGAGGGGTTGTGGATAAGTAGTGGAATTTGGTTAGGTTTGGATAGGATGTAGCTTGAAGAATTGTACTTCGAGAGTGAGAAATTTGAAGAAATGGTTGCTGGAATGTGAAGGGAAGTACGGACTAGGAATCACCTATATAGGAAAGTGATGAGTGAATGAAAGGTGTGGATTGATGGGGTGGTTGTGTGATGGACGGATGGGGTTTAGCATGGGATGAGCACAAGGATCATCAACTTTATGATGGTGTTGGTTTAGTTTCCAAGCTTGTTCTTCTTCCAATGTTGCATGGCAACAATTTCCAATGCAATCCCCTTGGAGACACGTGTATAGTCCTCTCCTTTTGTGGTAGCCGAACCCTTCAATTGTTCCACCAATTCTCCTACAAAATAAAAAAAATGTGATTAAAAGAAAACTTGTGGAAAGTGGCGGCAAAATTAAAAGAATAACTACTTTTTAAAGTTTTTGTTTCTAACTACTAAGTGTTGTTCATGAGTGCACACCAACTGACTAACTCAACATCCATGTATGCAACATTGGCAACACCAAACTTAGTTTGGTGCCATGCGGTGTAAAAGATTTGTTCAAGGCCCCTAAGAGTGACATGATATGGGTTATATTTATGTTCTCTTAGTGTGCCTTGAACACCAAACTTGTTCCTCACTATATGTTGCACAAAAGGATTCATTCAAGTGCATGTGAAGTTGAGCTGAAATCCCTAAACCTTGCATTATTCACTGTTCTAAAAGCATATAAAACATGGGTTGCCTCCAATGAAGCGCTCTGGTCTCATATGATTCTGGTGGTTTTGGCTCCACTTGAGTTTCCTTTAGCTGTGACAGCTGCTGATTCTCTTGTTCATCATCCAAAGGAATTCCAGGGTGTACAGCTTGTGCTTCAATGATTTTTTCTCCCACCATTGCTCTGTCATGCTCTGCCCTTAGTTCCTTGCCTTTCTGACTTGTTTCTTGTGAGGGTTTGAAGACGTTGAAGGTGAGTTGTTCGTCATGTATCCTCAGTATTAGCTCTCCTCGCTCCACATCTATGAGCGCTCTGGCTGTAGCTAAGAATGGTCTTCCCAATATGATTGGGTGAAGGTGACTTTCTTCCATTTCCAGTATGACAAAGTCTGTGGGAAGGAAGTAATTCCCAACCTTCACCAGCACGTTTTCAACCACTCCAATTGCTTGTTTGTGAGTTTTGTCCGCCAGCCTGATGACTACATCTGTGGGCATCAGCTCATTGATTTGCAGCCTCTTCATAAGGGATAAAGGCATTAAGCTGATGGTTGCTCCCAGATCACAGAGTCCTTTGTCAAACATTGTTTCTCCTATGGCACAGGGGATGTGAAAACTCCCTGGGTCCTTCCTTTTTGTAGGCAGCTCTGGTTGAATGACAGCACTGCACTCCTTGTTCATCACTATGGTTTGTCCTCCCTTGAGTGAGCTTTTCCTGGTCAGCAGCTCCTTCATATACTTGATGTATGAGGGCATTTATTGGAGAGCCTTGATGAATGGTATGTTCACATGGAGGGATGCAAATATGTCAAGAAACCTTGAGTATATTCTCTTCTCTACACCACCATTTAGTAATTGGGGAAAGGGTGCATAGAGCCTCAGCAACTCTTTCTGCGTAATTGTGGTTTCCTGAGGATTCTCTTCCTGCTTTCCTACTGATGAATCTTCAGATTGTTCTGATGGTCTGTTCAGCTCTTCCTCAGTCTCCTTATCACTTATAGTAACCATCTTGCAATCTTCCCATCTTACTTTCTTTGCTTCACCTCTTGGATTTTTCTCTGTGTCACTTGGGAAGCTATCAATAGGTTTGGGAATCTTCTCAGATAGGTATCCCACTTGAAATTTCAGCTTCTTGATGGTGTCTCCCTGATTCTTGATATTGGCTCGCACCTCCTCTTTGAACACCTTGTTATCTTAAATCTCCTTGCATATGCCTTCAAGTAGAGTCTCAATCCTTGATAGTCTTTCTTCTAATGATGGAGAGTTGAGATTGGAAGGATGAGAAGGGCCATTTTTACTTTGGTATGGATGTTGAGGTGTGTTGTTAGGTGGGTGCTGATATGATCTCTGTGTGGAATGTTGATGAGTTGCATTGTTGCTGGGGTTGTGGCGTCTCTGATCTTGGCCTTGATCTTGTTGATTTCCCCACCCAAAGTTTGGGTGGTTCCTCCAACCAGGATTATATGTTTTGGAGTATGGGTCATGGTGCTGCCTGGGTGAATTTCCAATGTAGTTAGCCTGTTCCTGATCACCCTCTGCCTCTTCATTCACTCCTTCTTGAGTTGCTGCTGAAGTGGTGATTGCTGCTACTTGATTCCTCTCCATCTTCTTAGTGAGGTTAGCTAATTTCTTGGTAATCATCTTGTTTTGAGCTAGAAGTGCATCCACATTGTTCAGCTCCATCACTCCTCTAGTGTTGCCTCTTTCAGAAGCATAGAAATAGTCATTCTCAGCTACAGTCTCAATGACATCTATGGCTTCTTCAATGGTTTTCTTCTTGTTCAGAAATCCCCCGGATGAGTGATCTACTGCCTTCTTTGATTCATACGAAAGGCCTTCATAGAAAATGTGCAACTGCACCCATTCATTGAACATATCTGGCGGGCATCTTCTTGTCAAGTCTTTAAACCTCTCCCATGCTTCATATAGAGTCTCACCATCCTGCTGCCTGAATGTTTGTACCTCAGCTCTCAACCTGTTGATCGTTGAGGAGGATAGAATCTTGCCAAGAACTTGTTCACCACATCTTCCTAGGTTGCTAAACTCTCCTTTGGAAAGGATTCCAGCCATTTAGATGCTTTGTCCTTGAGTGAGAAAGGGAACAGAAGTAGTCTATAAGTGTCAGGATGAACACCATTAGACTTCAAAGTATCGCATATCCTCAGGAAGGTGGTTAGATGTTGGTTGGGGTCTTCTTGGACACTTCCTCCGAATGAAAAATTGTTCTAAACAAGGGTGATGAGCTGTGGCTTTAGTTCAAAGTTGTTGGCATGTATGGTTGGCCGTTGGATGCTACTTCCACAGTTTCTTGGGTTTGGATTGATGTAAGAATCCAGAACTCTTCTCTCTTGCCCAACCTAATGCGCTGGACCTTCTCTGCCATGGTTGTGAGGCTCTTCTTCATGATGGTTTTCCATATTCTCATCCATGTCTAGTTCAAAGTACTCTTCCTCTTCCTCAGCACCAACTACTCTCTTTCCTCTTGCTTCCCTCCTTAATCTAAAGAAGGTCCTCTCAGGTTCAGAATCAAAGGAAGTTGAAGCCCCGCTTCTTCTACCTGTCATACAACCAACAAGGCACAAGCAAGAGAGATAGATGTAGACAGTAATTTCTACAGAAATGCTGTTAGTGTGAGTGATGCAATATATCAAACAGTTAGTGGGTTAGTGACTGAATTGTAAACAACTAAGAAAATGGGTAGGGGAAAGGGAAGAAAATAGCCAAACAGAAAGTAAATTACTCAAATGAACTTAAATCAAACAAAATAAAAACAAATGCTCAATCTAGTTATCCACCAATTTAACCATTGTTGATACAAAATTAATCCTCGGCAACGGCGCCATAAACTTGATGCACGGAAACTTGTCCTTTAACAAATCTCCCTCGGCAAGTATACCGAATTGTCGTCAAGCAAAAACTCACAATAGAGTGAGGTCGAATCCCACAGGGATTGATTGGTCAAGCATCTTTAATTGGAAGAATGATCTAGTTGAGCTAATCAGAAATTGGGTTGAAAATTGCAGGAAATTAAATGGCGGGAAAGTAAATTGTAGAAAATAAATGACGGAAGGTAAATTGCAGAATCTTAAATGGGGAAGGGGAGTTTAGCATGAAAGTAAATAGCAGAAAGTAAAGAGAATGGGTAAGATCAGAAATGGGGAGTTCATTGGGCTTAAGAGATGTTGCATTCTCCGAATCAAGTCCATTTTCATCTCTTCCTCAATCAATGCATTCATTGATCTCCTTTACAATCTTAAGTGATTGAATTCCAATTCCTTGGTAATTCAATCTCTCAAATCAGATCAATAGCCAATTCCTTGGTCTAATTGCTCATGAGAAGAGATGAAGTGTGGTCACTGATTATACCACATGTATTTCCAAATCAAAGTATTGGGAGAATTATATGTCACCATATCCGCCCAAACCCCAATTTGGTCCAACATGAGAAAGCATTTCTAGCATGATCTCTTCATTCCTCTTCCAAGGTTCAGAAGAGATCCAAGTATGAATAGCTTCTTTTCCAAGATAACTACTCAATTGGATGAAGATTGAAAGCTTTCTAGTAAGATCAAGAGAAAAGAGAGAATAAGGATAATGAAAACTATTATTGATCCATCAAATTACAACAGAGCTCCCTAACCCAATGAAAGGGGTTTAGTTGTTCATAGCTCTGGGAATGAAAAGCATAGATGGAGAGTACATTCTGAGAATTAAACTAAAAGTTGCAGAGAAAGTAAAATACAGAGAGTAATTCTAATAATGCCCAAAAGCTCTCTTCTAGTTCAAAGCTCTCCCTATTTATACTATTCTTCTGATCTTCTAGTTGTCTCTTCAAGTCTTGGATATGGGCCTTTGGATCTTGAGTTGAAGCAGTTATCTTCTTCAGTGGGCTTAGCTTTACTTGCAGAGAGCAAGTGTGAAGTAGGCAGGGATTCTAGCTTAGGACGTTAGTGGCGTTAACGTTAAGTGAAAGTGTGGGTTCGAGAACGTTAGTGACAATCACCTTTTTAAGTAACGTTCCTAACCCAAGGATGCTCAACGTTAACTTCAACGTTAGTGGCATCAACGTGACCACTAACGTTACCTCTTGGTCCTTTGCACACGTTATTGGGACTTACTTTTTCCAATAACGTTGAGAATCCTCCTTTCTCCCTACGTTAGAGTTCACGTTAGTGTGGCCAACGTGACCTTTAACGTAGGCTTGCCACATCTTCGAGAACGTTAGTGACACTTACCTTTGTCACTAACGTTCCAAAATGCCCCTACTTCCCACGTTAGAGTTCACATTAACTAGGTTAACGTGGCTTCTAACGTGGTATTGCTAGCCATCTCCAACGTTAGTGACAAAAGTGAGTGTCACTAACGTTGGCTAATCATCGCTTTTACTCACGTTAGCTTCCACGTTAATGTAGTTAACGTGGCTCATAGTGGCTCATCCCAACGTTAGTGACAAAGGTGAGTGTCACTAACATTGGCGATTCTTTGCTCCCTCCACGTTAGAGTCCATGTTAACTGAGTTAACGTGGCAACTAACGTGGCTCAAAGTGGCTTAGCTCAACGTTAGTGACAAAGGTGAGTGTCACTAACGTTGGTCATTCTTTTCTTTCCCCACGTTAGAGTCCACGTTAACTGAGTTAACGTGGCTCTTAACGTGGCCAATATGAGCTTGGTCCAACGTTAGTGACAAAGGTGAGTGTCACTAACGTTGGCTTCATTTTCTTCTTCCACGTTAATTACCACCTTAATGTAGTTAAAGTGGCAATTAACGTGGGCTATGATGGCTTCGAGGACATTATTGGCGATTACTTTTCTCATTAACGTTGCAAGCTAGCTCCCCTTCCACGTTAGAGGTCACGTTAGTTAGACTAACGTGGCTGCTAACGTGGTTCTTCCTTGCTTCTTTTGTCCTGAAATCAAGCAATAAAGTGCATCAAAGTTCTAGTCCAAGTTATGAGACATGCATCATCCAATTTGTCATTCAATTCATGCATAATTCTCATAAATTCATATAAAAATCACAATGTTAGCTTGAATCAAGATGTAAGTGAAATTCTACCCAAAACTTGCTTATTTCCTAAGAAAGTGCATGAAACTACCCTAAAACCATAAAGAAAAGGTCAGTGAAACTGGCCAAAATGCCCTGGCATCACATTTTCTGAGATTTGATGGCCCAAGTCAGCTCAAGAATTCTGGCGTTTAACTCCAGAACTGGCACAAAAGCTGGAGTTAAACGCCCAAACTGGCACAAAAGCTGGCGTTTAACTCCAAGAAAAGTCTCTACACATGAAAGCTTCAATGCTCAGCCCAAGCACACACCAAGTGGGTCCCGGAAGTGGATTTTTACACTAAACACCCTAGCTTACTTATTTTCTGTAACCCTAGGTCACCAGTTTACTATAAAAACTACTTTTAGTGATTCATCTTGTACCTCATGACACTTTACACATTTAATATTGTATTCTCTACGGCATGAGTCTCTAAACCCCATTGTTGGGGGGGTGAGGAGCTCTGCTGTTCTTCATGAATTAATGCAATTACTACTATTTTCCATTCTATCACGCTTGCTTCTATTCTAAGATATTCATTCGCACTTCAACCTGATAAATGTGATGATCCGTGACACTCATCATCATTCTCACCCAGTGACGGATCCAGATCATTATAATGGACATCTAATATGAAGTTCTCAAATTGGCTATCAAGTGTCAAAAGTTGAATAAAAAATTATTGTAGGGTCAAATTTAATAATTTAGTGGGGCAAATAAATATTATTATTATATATACTACTCAATAAAATTTCAAATTGTAGTGGGGGCGCTTGCCCCCACACCGTAAAGAATGGATCCGTCCCTGTTCTCACCTATGAACGCATGCCTGACAACCACCTCCGTTCTACCTTAGATTGAATGCATATCTCTTAGCCTCATGATTCAGATCAGAGTCTTCGTGATATAAGCTAGAATTATTGGCGGCCATTCCTGAGATCCGGAACGTCTAAACCTTGTCTGTGGTATTCTGAGTAGAATCTGGGAAGGGATGACTGTGACGAGCTTCAAACTCGTGAGTGTTGGGCGTAGTGATAGACGCAAAAGGATCAATGGATCCTATTCCGACATGATCGAGAACCGACAGATGATTAGCCGTGCGGTGATAGTGCATTTGGAACATTTTCACTGAGAGGACGGGAAGTAGCCATTGACAACGGTGATGCCCAATATAAAGCTTGCCATGGAAGGAGCCTTGCGTGCATGAAGAAGAAGATAGTAGGAAAGCAGAGATTCAGAAGATAAAGTATCTCCAAAGTCTCAACCTGTTCTTCATTACTGCATAACAAGTATTTATTTCATGTTCTTTTACTTTTTACAATTAAATCTGAGAATTATTGATATCCTAATTAAGAGTTACAAGATAACCATAGCTTGCTTCAAGCCGACAATCTCCGTGGGATCGACCCTTACTCACGTAAGGTATTACTTGGACGACCCAGTGCACTTGCTGGTTAGTTGTGCGGAGTTGCAAAAGTGTGATTGTAATTTCGTGCACCACTAGCCAAGCTTCAGCAAGACATTACATACAACATCCAAATTAATGGGAATCAACTAGCTCCTGTGATGATAAAAGAATCATCTAAAACTCTAGAATTCATTCTTAAATATTCTGAAGAACAAAATAAAATTTTTTTTCTATATATTTTTTTTGAAATTTTTTTTCAAAAATTAAAAAGCTTAAAAATAAAATAAAATTACCTAATCTGAGCAACAAGATGAACCGTCAGTTGTCCAAACTCGAACAATCCCCGGCAACGGCGCCAAAAACTTGGTGAACGAAATTGTCATCTCTAACAATGGCGCCAAAAACTTGGTACGCACAATCTTAATCTCAACTCTTTTTCACAACTCCGCACAACTAACCAGCAAGTGCACTGGGTCGTCCAAGTAATACCTTACGTGAGTAAGAGTTGATCCCATGGAGATTGTCGGCTTGAAGCAAGCTATGGTCATCCTTGTAAATCTCAGTCAAGCAGATTCAAATGGTTATGAGGTTTTGATAATTAAAATATAAATAAAATATAAAATAAGATAAAGTTACTTATGTAATTCATTGGTGGGAATTTCAGATAAGCGTCTGGAGATGCTTTGTTGCTTCTGAACCTCTGCTTTCCTATTGTCTTCTTCCAACCATGCGTTACCTCCTTCTATGGCAAGCTGTATGATCCTCTCGAATGAAAACAAATCCATATGCGCTGTCACCGCATGGCTAATCATCTGTAGGTTCCCGCTAGCGTCGGAATAAGACCGTTGTCTTTTTGCACACTGTCACTTGTGCCCCATATTCGCAGGTTTGAAGCTCGTCACAGTCATCCCTTCCCAGATCCTACTCGGAATACCACAGACAAGGTTTAGACTTTTCGGATCTCAGGAATGCTGCCAATGGTTCTAGCCTATACCACGAAGACTCTGATCTCACGGAATGGAATGCGCTATTGTCAGGAGAGGGAACCATGCATCGTGAACCAAGAGGCCAAGAGATACACACTCAAGCTATTGCAGATAGAACAGAAGTGGTTGTCAGGCACGCGTTCATAAGTGAGAATGATGATGAGTGTCACGGGTCATCACATTCATCAGGTTGAAGTGCGAGTGAATATCTTAGAGAAGAAGTAGGTGTGAATTGAATAGAAAAACAATAGTACTTGTATTAATTCATGAAGAACAGCAGAGCTCCACACCTTAATCGATGGGGTGTAGAAACTCCACCGTAAAAAATACATAAGTGAAAGGTCTAGGCATGGCCGTGAGGCCAGCCTCCAAACGTGTACCAAATGGTCTATGATAGCATAAAACTGATCAAAGATCAAAAGTGATCAAAGATGATAAAAAGCCTCTAAAAGTAGTTTTTATACTAAACTAGTAATCTAGGTTTACAGAAAATGAGTAATTAAGTGCAGATAGTGCAGAAATCCACTTCCGGGGCCCACTTGGTGTGTGCTTGGGCTGAGCATTAAAGCTTTTTCGTGCATAGGCTGTTCCTGGAGTTAAACGCCAGCTTTGGTGCCAGTTTGGGCGTTTAACTCCAATTCTGGTGCCAGTTTGGGCGTTTTACGCCAAGATGTTTTAGGATGACTTTGAACGCCAATTTAGGCCAGCAAATTTCAGGCAAAGTATGGACTATTATATATTGCTGGAAAGCCCAAGATGTCTACTTTCCAACGCAATTGAGAGCGCACCAATTGGGCTTCTTAGCTCCAAAAAATCCACTTCGAGTGCAGGGAGGTCAGAATCCAACAGCATCTGTAGTCCTTTTTCAGCCTCTGAATCAGATTTTTGCTCAGGTCCCTCAATTTCAGCCAGAAAATACCTGAAATCACAAAAAAACACACAAACTCATAGTAAAGTCCAGAAATGTGATTTTTGAATAAAAAATAATAAAAATATAATAAAAAGTAATAAAAACATACTAAAAATTATGTAAAAACAATGCCAAAAGGGGTATAAATTATCCACTCATCAGTTAGCTTGGTTGATGCAATTAATCAAAAAGTTAGAAGAATGGAAATATGAACAATGAATAGCTAAAATAATAAAAGTAAAACTAAGGAAAACAGAGTGGACAGAAAATTAAAGAGCTAAAAGGAAACAATAAGGTAATAAAATTGCTTAATCTAGTTCTCCAATCAATTTAATCATTGTCAAATTCAAATCAATCCCCGACAATGGCTCCATAAAACTTGATGAGTTGAATTCACTCCCCATATACAAATTGTGAATCCGTTCTTTTGGCAAGCACACTAAAATTATCGTCAAGTAACAATGGAGTGGGATCGTATCCACAGAGATTGGTAGATTTGAACAATTTTAATCAATTGGTGAATTTGTCAAGCTAAGAAAAAGAGATTATGATTGCAGAATTTTAAATGTGTAGAAATATAAATGGCTCAAAGGTAAAAAAAGTAGTAAATAGCAGAATTGGAAACGGCGAGAAAGTAAAGAGCAGAAACTTAAATGACTGAATTGTAAATGTGAATGGGGACTTGCGGAATGTAAAAAAAGCTATAAATAAAGTTGAAGATAAGAATAGGGGAATTCATTGAGATTAGAAGATGTTGTCTCTTTGGATTAAATCCAGCTCATATCCTCTTCAATCATGTAACTCATTGACCTCTTGGCAATCATGATTGATTGAGCCTCAATCCCTTGGTGACTCAATCTCTCAGATCTTGATCAATAGCCAATTCCTTGGTCTAATTGCTCATGAAGAGAGATATGCTTGGTCCCTGATTTTACAACACATCATCATAGGTCCAAGTAGAGGGAGGATTTTATGTCACCATATCCAAATACCAAAACCCATATCCTACTCAAGTGTGAGAAGGGATTTCTAGCATGATTTCATGTTTCCTTTTCCAAGGTTCCCATGAAACCCATTTTGTATTCAACCCATTTTCCAAGGTGATTGAACACTAGCATGAAGAACGAAATTCCTTCTAGCAAATCAAAGAGAAGATGAAGAGAAGAAGAAATTCACTATCATTAATCCATCAAGTACAATAGAGCTCCTTCTCTCAATGAGAGGGAATTTAGCTACTCATAGATCAAGAGAAAAGTAAAAAAGTGATGGAAAGTGCATTTAACTATTGCTTCCACTAATAGCTCAACTGCTTAACCCCCTTTCTTCAGTATTTCCAAGAGGTATATATACTACTCCTAGCAATAGCAAATAAAGAAAAATACAAAAGTGAAAGTAAAGTTACATTTTGGAGGGAAAAAGAAACTCAATAAACGTGATCTCATAGTTGGCGTGTGATTGGCGCTTCAGTGGCGTGCCACGCCCAATCCTCAAGTGGCATGCCTCCCTCTATTGATCACCTTTGTGTGCCACACCTTCGAGCCCAAGTGGTACGCCCAGGGTTCTTTTAAGCCTTGGGTAGCCTGGCGTGCCACGCCTTCGAGCCCAAGTGGCATGCCCAGGCCTTTTTAAAGCCTTGGGTAGCCTGGCATGCCACGCCTTCGAGCCCAAGCGGCACGCCTAGGGTCTGGCGTGCCACGCCCATGTTGTGTGCTTGATCTATCTTTCTGGAAAGTTGAACTAGCATGGCATCACTAGGGTCTAGCGTGCCACGCCCTTGTTGTGCTTGACTCCTTAGCTTGGCGTGCCACTGAAGAACCGAAGATTGATGGTTTAGAAGTTATAATAAACTCCGTTGTAAGTATAGTTACTAAACCAAGCAATCAACCTTTCTTACAAAAGTTTTTGGTTGTCACAACAAGTAAAATAAAATAATAATAATAAAATAGACTCTTGGCAAGGTATGAGAAATTGGAAGTCCAGATTTAGTTATCCTTATCAATAATAATGAAAGTTGAATCTTAATTCCACTTAGTCAACCTTTACTAAAGTAAAGGAAAGTCAAGGGATTAATTAGTTTGATCTTCGAATCCTATTTATTTCCTAAGAAAAGATTGGGATTATTGAAGTTCAATTCAATTGGCAAGATAACAATTATCAATTATGCTGTTGAATTGGATAACTCCTGAGTTACTGATTTCTTAACCCAAACCAAGAATGTAAAAAGCTAAATATAAATCACAAATCTGAAAATACCTCAATTGCATTAATAAAGAAAATCATAACATGAAAGCTATAAGCCAACTATTCAAAAGATAAATATCAATTAAATTACTAAGGTGAATAAAAATGGAAACAAAATTAAACAGAAAAGAACATTAAACCTGGGATCGAGAGTCACTCCTAAAACTAAGAGAAGTCCTAAATCCTAATCCTAAGAGAGAGAGAGGAGAGAACCTCTCTCTCTGAAACAACATCTAAAACATGCAAAGTGAATTATGAAAGCTTCTCTCATATATGGATGCATTCCCCCACTTTATAGCCTCTAATCTGTATTTTCTGGGCTACAAACTGGGTCAGAAACAGCCCAGAATTCGCTGGAGAAGAATTCAAACATGCTGCTTTCCGTCACTGCGACGCGGCCGCATGGGTCACGCGATCGCGTCGCCTAGCATCAGAGAAACTATGGTAAATTATATATCAAATCGAAGCCCCGGACGTTAGCTTTCCAACGCAACTAGAACCGCATCATTTGGACCTCTATAGCTAAAGTTATAGCCGTTTGAGTGCGAAGAGGTCAGGCTGGACAGCTTAGCAATTTCTCCAACTTCTTGTATTCCTTCCACTTTTGCATGCTTCCTTTTCATCCTCTGAGCCATTCCTGCCCTGTAATCTCTGAAATCACTTAACACACATATCAAGGCATCTAATGGTAATAAGAGAGGATTAATAATGAGCAAATATAAGATCAAAGGAGTATGTTTTCAACCAAAACACATAGTTAGGAAGGTAAACGTAAAACCATGCAAATAGTATGAATAAGTGGGTAAAGAGTTGATAAAATCCACTCAATTAAGCATAAGATAAACCATAAAATAGTGGTTTATCAACCTCCCCACACTTAAACATTAGCATGTCCTCATGCTAAGCTCAAGAGAAACTATGAAGATAAAGAGGAATGATAAGATGTATGAAATGCAACCTATGAATGCAACTAAATGCAAAATGTTTCTACCTACTTGGTTAAAAATAAATAAATTCTCCAAGACAAATATAAATCAGATTCCACTAATTCAAATAATATAAAATAAGGTACAAGTAAACTTGTAAGAAGATAGCTCATGAAAGCAGGGAACATAGAATTTAGCACTGAACCCTTACTGGTAGTGTATATCACTCTAACTCTCAAGTGTCTAAGGTTAATCACTCTACTCTTCTCTAGTCATGCTTTCTAAACTTTGTTCTTCATCTAACCAATCAACAAAAATTTAATGTACCAATGAAAACATCATGAGGTCTTTTCAAGGTTGTAATGGGGCTAAGGTAAGGGTGAGGGTATATATATATATAAGGCTAAGTGAGCAAAGAAAGTGAATCCTTGATTAGTCTAAGATCTCACCTAACATACATATACTCTATATACTTTTAAATTCATGCCTAGCTACCCATAATTCCCACTTTTGTATAATTCCCATACTCATGTACCAAATTTTTTTTAACACATATGCATTGATCTTTTATTAAACTTAATATTGGGGTAATTTTGTCCCCTTATTTACTTATTTATTGAGTATTTTTGGATTTTTCTCTTTTTTCTCTTTTTTTTTGTAAAGAAACAAACATAACTTATCAATGCACATGGATTTTCTATTATTTTTCTATTTTGGTTTTACATAAGTAGGTTCCCAAATTCCTGATATTCAAATAAATTAGAAACATTATACTTCTCCTTTATTAACCCATGTTCCCACAGTTTTCCCACACTTAATTAACACACTATCTTAAGCTAACCAAAGATTCAATTGGGATAATTAATTTGTTTTCCGCTTAAGGCTAGTGATGTGATAAGATATAGAACAAATGGAGATTTCAAGGCTCAAAGTGGCTGACAAGGGTGATTTAAAGGGTAGGCTTATTTGGGATAAGTGAGCTAAAATCAAATAATGGCCTCAATCATATGCAAGCATGTAAATACACTAAATAATGGACATATAGATTGGAACAAAATATAGATTACAATCATAGAGAAGGAAACACACAGGAATAAAAATTTATGGTTAAATAATGTAACCATGTAAATAAGCTCAAAATCTCACAGGTTGTGTGTTCTTTGGCTCAAAAACCATGTTCCAAATACAACTTCAAACAAGTTTTATAAAAAAATTTAATAATTGATTTAAATTAGTGAAAATTTTCAAAAATAGGGTCTTAAAAAGAAACTTATTATTTTAACCAAGCAGTGGCTAAATGCATAAAATCAAATAAACATGCAATTAAATATGCAAATGCAATAATGAAAAGAGAATAAAACAATGGTGTTGAGATAGAAGAGTGACTAACCCATGGAGATCGGTATCGACCTCCCCACACTTAAAGATTGCACCGTCCTCAGTGCATGTTGAGATTTGCAGGTGGACGGGTTGTTTCAACTGTGGCTCTTTTTGTTCATTCCCTTGCCGGTAGTTTGGGAGTAGCTTTCTCTTTACCCTTCTTGGTGGCCATCCTGAAAAGAAAAAAAGAAAGTGACTTTTAAAGCTAAGGGTTAGAGCAAGGAAGAGAGCGGGAAAGGTGATAATCAATGCACAATAAAGAAGAATGACGTTAACACACGCTCATGAGTACATGTGAAAAGTCATCAATGGAAAATAGCTAGTGCATATGATGTCAAGTGAATGCAAGGTGTTTATTGGCATGCTGGCAAAGGCATGAGTAGCATAGATCAAGCATTCAATGTCCAAATTAGATTACCAAGTCTTTCAAACTATCAACATGTTTGTAATAACAATTATATTTAATCAATAAAACATGAAAGGGGTTTTGTGAAAAACAACAGGCATTAATAGTAGAATAATTTAAAATAGTGTTTAATGCCATACGGGTTTTTTCACAAATACATAGCATGCATGGTAAATAAGTTATTGAATGTATTAAATTGAACATGCAAGCAACCCTTTAAAAAGTAATATATAATTGTCAAACCATTTTAATAATCCAAAAAAAATATATAAAAATAATGACCCAAATAAATTTCTAACACCAATGAAAATAATGCAATGAATGAAAGTATGCAAATAAATTAAATAAAATAGAATGAGAGGGAAAAAGGATGAGAAGAAGAAAAAGAAAGTGAGAAAGGAGAGAGAAGGAAGAAATTAGGATTTGAAAAGAAAAGATAAGAAAATTGGCACTAATCTGGATAGGTTGTGCGACGCTGGCGACGCGGTCGCGTGGGTGACGCGGTCGCGTGGTGCGCCATAAGGTTGGGTGACGCGGACGCGTGGGGCACGCGGTCGCGTGACTCGAGTTGTGCTAGTGGCGCGAGTGCAGCCTCGCGGTCGCACAACTCTCTGTTCAAAACTCAGTATTGCCAAAATCCAGGGTGACGCGGTCGCGTGGTCGACGCGATCACGCGGGTGGCCTTATTTCCAAAATGACGCGGACGCGTGGGTGACGCGTTCGTGTGGCAGGGCTTGTGCTACTAGCACGGGTCCAGCCCAATTCCAGCTCAACTTTCGGCCATGCACCCTTTTGACGTCAAAATCCTGGTCACGCGGCCGCGTGGGGCACGCGGTCGCGTGGGAAGCCATTATTCCCATATGACGCGGTCGCATCAGCGACGCGGTCGCGTGGGGTAATTTGTGCCATTGGCACACCTCCAGCCCTGCTCCTGTGTAACTTTCTATTTATTTTCTTTTCTTCCCATTGCACTGGTGACGCGGACGCGTCAGCGACGCTGCCGCGTCGCGTGCATGTTTTTTTTTTTTTTTGATAATCTGAAAAAAATGCAGAATGCAGTGTTAATATGAATGTGATGCAAAACTCCAGGTTCAATATAATAAAATAAAATGAAACTCAAAAACAAATAAAACTAAATAAAAATGAAAAAGGAACAATCATACCATGGTGGGTTGTCTCCCACGTAGCACTTTTAGTTAAAGTCCTTAAGTTGGACATTTGGTGAGCTCCTTGTCATGGCGGCTTATGCTTGAACTTATCTAGGAATCTCCACCAATGTTTGTGATTCCAATGGCCTCCGGGGTCCCAAACTTGGCGCAGAAAGCCTTCAAGTAAGTTAAAGCAAGTGACAATGCCCCAAGAGTGCTGATTTCTAGATTGAATTCAGGGGTCCCAGACCTTGCCTTTGCACCCATCTTCTTGTTGATCATCATCATTTTTCCACTTGGGTGGTGAACAGTCAAAATTCTCACTGAGACATCCAAACAGCTTCTTAGACCCATTCAGTTGAGCTTTATACCAACTTTTGCGTTTAAACTTAAAGCTTCCAACCATAATGAACCTTACAGGATAATTCTTACCACTGGCCATCTTCCTCTTACTCTTAAAGCTACAAAGAGCTCTAAGTTGACCATCCGTCTCTAGTAGCCCATATTTAAGTGGGATTAGAAAGCTAAGGGATATGAATTTTACCCACTTGAATGTTGTGAAGGATGATGACAACTTAGGGGGAGGTGTTTTTAATGAAATTGCAGGCTCCACTCCCTTGTGCTCTTCTCTGATAATTACCACCTCTTTGCAAGCTTCTTCAATTTCAACCTCTTCCTCTTGGTAGCTTTCTTCCAATTCAATCTCCTCTTCATTGCTTTCCAAGGGCATGGGAGGTTATGCTTCTTCTTCTTGAATCTCCATCTCTTGATCAACCTCTTCCAAGTCTTCAACTGTGATATGCCTTGGGGGTTGTACACTCTCCTCAACGTCAACATCAACATCAAACACCGTGGAAGGAGGCTTTGTGACTGGACTTTCCAATGGAGGTACAGCATCTCTTAAGTTTGCAACCACTTCTTCCTTTTTAATAATTACTGCTTTATCCAGTTGTTTAAGTATAAAATCATACTCATCCTCGATGTTTTTCTTTCCGTGACAACTCCCTTTAACTACTCCTGCATCTTCAAGGGTCTCTCCTACCTTTACCCGTAGGGCCTCCTCTAGCTCTTTATGAAGTATGGATTCGCGAAGATGATTCCTTCTTTCCTGTTCCAAATCAATAGCATAATTGGGATCATCTTGATCTTGGATTGATGGATGTTGGTGCTCTCCCATGGATGGTGGTGATGGGATGGAGAGATCATTCTGTGGTTGAAAAGGAAGTGCACTAGAGCTTGAGGGTTGGTTCATACGGGATATAAGATTTTGGAGTGTAGAGGTGAGGCCAATGATGTTAGAGATGAGTGTATTGTTATCCAATGGAGGTTGGGGTGGATCTATGTATGGTTCATTTGGTTCATAGGGTGGTTGGTATGGTGGATGTAGGTTAGGGTCATATGGTGGTGTTTGGTGGTGAGGGGCTTGTGAGTATGGTGGTCCAAAGTCATGTTGAGGAAAGGGTTCATAGGCATATGGTGGTGGTTGTTGATAGTCCATTGGAGGTGGTTGTTGCCATGAGGGTTGATCAAATCCTTGTGGCTCCTCCCATCTTTGATTGTTCCAACCTTGATGCCTGTTCTCATTGTAATTTCTTCTTCCTGCAACATTATTGTAACCAGACTCATAGCCAAAGGGGTGAGAGTTCATAGTAGCAAATAAAAATTAAAAAAATAAAAACAAATTTAAATTAAAAGGTTATTTAAATTTTGAAATTTGAAATTTGAAATTTTGATATTTGAATTTTTGAAATTTGAATTTTAAATTTTTGAAATTTGAATTTTGAAAATTGAGATTTGAAATTTGAAATTTTTTTAAAATTAAATTGTTAAATTTTTAAATTTGAATTTTGAAAATTGAAATTTGAAATTTTAAAATTTGAGTTTTAAATTTTGAATTTTTGAATTTAATAAGGAAAGAGAAAAACAATAAAATGACACCAAACTTAAAATTTTTAGATCAAAACGAAGAAAACAACTAAGAACAACTTGAAGGTCAAGATGAACACGAAGAACAACTTGAAGCTCAAGATGAACACCAAGAAAAAAAATTTTGAAAAATTTTTAATAATTAAATAAAAACCAATAACCTCTTAATTTATAAAAAAAGCAAAAATAAAAACAAAAATAAAAACAAATAAACAGGTAAAAAGCAAATATTTATAATAACCAATAATAAGGCACACGTTTGCAATTTCCCGGCAACAGCGCCATTTTGAAGAACCGAAGATTGATGGTTTAGAAGTTATAATAAACTCTCGTTGTAAGTATAGTTACTAAACCAAGCAATCAACCTTTCTTACAAAAGTTTTTGGTTGTCACAAGTAACAAACCCCTAAATAAATTGATAACCGAAGTATTCAAACCTCGGGTCGTCTTCTCAAGGAATTGTAGGGAGGTATGTTCTTATTATTGGTTATGAGTTTGTAAATTAGGGGTTTATGAAGTAAGGTGGGAATATGTTATATGACAAGTAAAATAAAATAATAATAATAAAATAGACTCCTGGAAAGGTATGAGAAATTGGAAGTCCAGATTTAGTTATCCTTATCAATAATAATGAAAGTTGAATCTTAATTCCACTTAGTCAACCTTTACTAAAGTAAAGGAAAGTCAAGGGATTAATTAGTTTGATCTTCGAATCCTATTTATTTCCTAAGAAAAGATTGGGATTATTGAAGATCAATTCAATTGGCAAGATAACAATTATCAATTATGCTGTTGAATTGGATAACTCTTGAGTTACTGATTTCTTAACCAAAACCAAGAATGTAAAAAGATAAATATAAATCACAAATCTGAAAATACCTCAATTGCATTAATAAAGAAAATCATAACATGAAAGCCATAAGCCAATTATTCAAAAGATAAATATCAATTAAAGTACTAAGGTGAATAAAAATGGAAACGAAATTAAACAGAAAAGAACATTAAACCTGGGATCGAGAGTCACTCCTAAAACTAAGAGAAGTCCTAAATCCTAATCCTAAGAGAGAGAGAGAGGAGAGAACCTCTCTCTCTAAAACTACATCTAAAACATGAAAAGTGAATTATGAAAGCTTCTCTCATGTATGGATGCATTCCCCCACTTTATAGCCTCTAATCTATGTTTTCTGGGCCGCAAACTGGGTCAGAAACAGCCCAGAATTTGCTGGAGAAGAATTCAAACACGCTGATTTCTGTCACTGCGACGCGGCCGCATGGGTCATGCGGTTGCATCGCCTAGCTTCAGAGAAACTATGGCATATTATATATCAAATCGAAGCCCCGGATGTTAGCTTTCCAACGCAACTAGAACTGCGTCATTTGGACCTCTGTAGTTAAAGTTATAGCCATTTGAGTGCGAAGAGGTCAGGCTGGACAGCTTAGCAATTTCTCTAACTTCTTGTATTCCTTCCACTTTTGCATGCTTCCTTTTCATCCTCTGAGCCATTCCTGCCCTGTAATCTCTGAAATCACTTAACACACATATCAAGGCATCTAATGGTAATAAGGGAGGATTAATAATGAGCAAATATAAGATCAAAGGAGTATGTTTTCAACCAAAACACATAGTTAGGAAGACAAATGTAAAACCATGCAAATAGTATGAATAAGTGGGTAAAGAGTTGATAAAATCCACTCAATTAAGCATAAGATAAACTATAAAATAGTGGTTTATCAGCCACGCCCAGAACTCAAGTGGCATGCTGATGAGCGGATAATTTATACGCTTTTTGGCATTATTTTTACACAAATTTTAGTATGATTTAGTTAGTTTTTAGTATATTTTTATTAGTTTTTAAATAAAATTCACATTTATGGACTTTACTATGAGTTTGTGTGTTTTTCTGTGATTTCAGGTATTTTCTGGCTGAAATTGAGGGACTTGAGCAAAAATCAGATTTAAAGGTTGAAGAAGGACTGTAGATACTGTTGGATTCTGACCTCCCTGCACTCAAAGTGGATTTTCTGGAGCTACAGAACTCCAAATGGCACGCTCTTAATTGCGTTGGAAAGTAGACATCCAGGGATTTTCAGCAATATATAATAGTCTATACTTTGCCTGAGTTTAGATGATGCAAACTGGCATTCAACACCAGCTCTCTGTCCTATTCTGGAGTTAAACGCTAGAAATAGGTTGCAAAGCAGAGTTAAAGGCCAGAAACAGGTTACAAACTAGTGTTCAACTCCAAGAAAGACCTCTCCACATGAAAGCTTTAATGCTCAGCCCAAGCACACACAAAGTGGGCCCCGGAACTGGATTTTTTCGTCATTTACTTATCTCTGTAACCCTAGTAACTAGTTTAGTATAAATAGGACTTTTTACTATTGTATTTACATCTTTGGGGGATCTTTGGACGTTTAGTTCTGAGATCATGGAGGCTGGCCTCTCGGCCATGCCTAGATCTTGTTCTTATGTATTTTCAGTGGTAGAGTTTCTACACACCATAGATTAAGGTGTGGAGCTCTGCTGTTCCTCGAGTATTAATGCAAAGATATTCATTCGCACCCAAGAACATGATGAATGTGATGATTATGTGATGCTCATCACCATTCTCACTTATGAACACGTGCCTGACAACCACTTCCGTTCTACATGAAGATGAGATAGAATGAGTATCTCTTAGATATCTAATACAGGGGACCGAGTCCGAGATATTAGAGTCTTCGTGGTATAAGTTAGAACCCATGGACGGCCATTCCTGAGATCCAGAAAGTCTAAACCTTGTCTGTGGTCTTCTGAGTAGGATCTGGGAAGGGATGGCTGTGACGAGCTTCAAACTTGCGAGTGCTAGGCGTAGTAACAGATGCAAAAGGATAGTAAATCCTATTCCAGTATGATCGAGAACCGACAGATGATTAGTCATGTAGTGACAGTGCATTGGACCATTTTCACAGAGAGGACGGGATGTAGCCATTGACAACAGTGATGCCCAACATACAGCTTGCCATGGAAAGGAGTAGGAATGATTGTATAAAGACAGCAGGAAAGCAGAGGTTCAAGAGGAACGAAAGCATCTCTATACGCTTATCTGAAATTCTCACCAATGAATTACATAAGTATCTCTATCCTAGTTTATATTTTAATTATGTTTTAATTATCAATTCCCTATAACCATTTGAATCCGCCTGACTGAGATTTACAAGGTGACCATAGCTTGCTTCAAGCCGACAATCTCCGTGGGATCGACCCTTACTCACGTAAGGTTTATTACTTGGACGACCCAGTGCACTTGCTGGTTAGTTGTGCGAAGTTGTGACAAAGTGTGATTCACGTTTGAGAGCACCAAGTCTTTGGCGCCATTGTTGATGATCACAATTTCGTGCACCAAGTTTTTGGCGCCGTTGCTAGGGATTGTTCGAGTTTGGACAACTGACGGTTCATCTTGTTGCTCAGATTAGGTAATTTTATTTTAATTTTTATCTTTTTTTTTATTATTCTTATTTTTGAAAATTTCAAAAAAATAAATAAATATTTTCAAAAAAAAAATTTAATTTATGTTCTTCAGAATTTTTAAGAAGGAATTCTAGAGTTTCATGAAGCATGTTGAAGCCTGGCTGGCTGTAAAGCCATGTCTAATTCATTTGGACTGGGGCTTCCACTTATCAGCATAGAATGAAGTTGGATGAAGTATCAGCTGTTGTATGTCTGATTTATATCTGCTAAAGCTTGGCTGGCCATTGGCCATGTCTAGAGTTTTGGACCGGAGCTTTCACTGAAAGCTTGGCTGGCTAGTAAGCCATGTCTAATTCCTGGACCGGAGCTTTAGACTAACATTGCAAGATTCCTGAAATTCCTATTAAAAATCTTGAAATCCTTATTTTCCTTTTCAAAAGAATTTTTGAAAAATCCAAAAAAATTAATAAAATCATAAAAACCAAAAATATTTTGTGTTTCTTGTTTGAGTCTAGTGTCAATTTTTAAGTTTGGAGTCAATTGCATGCTTTTAATTTTTCTTTAAAATTTCGAAAATTCATGCATGTGTTCTTCATGATCTTCAAGTTGTTCTTGATGATCTTCTTTGTTTGATCTTTGCATTTTTATGTTTTGTGTCTTTTCTTATTTTTCATATGCATTCTTGAATTCTTAGTGTCTAAATATTAAAAATTTCTAAGTTTGGTGTCTTGCATGTTTTTTTTGTTTGAAAATTTTTCAAAAATACATACTTGATGTTCATCATGATCTTCAAAGTGTTCTTAGTGTTCATCTTTGTATTCAAAGTGTTCTTGCATGTTTTCTTTGTTTTTATCCAAAATTTTTATGTCTTGTGCATTTTTTGTGTTTTTCTCTTTCTTCATTAAAAATTCAAAAATAAAAAAAATATCTTTCCCTTTTTCATCTCATAAAATTCGAAAATTTGAGTTGACTTTTTCAAAATTTTTTAAAATCTAGTTGTTTCTTATGAGTCAAATCAAATTTTCAATTTAAAAATCCTATCTTTTTCAAATCTTTTTCAAAAATCAAATCTTTTTCATTTTTTCTTTCATATTTTCGAAAATTTCAAATTGATTTTCAAAAAATATTTTTCTTATTTTGTTTCATAATTTCAAAATCTTTACTAACAATTAATGTGATTGATTCAAAAATTTTAAGTTTGTTACTTACCTAGTAAAAAAGGTTCAATCTTTAAATTTTAAAATCATATCTTTTGTTTGTTGTTAGTCAAGTAATCAACTTTGATTTCAAAAATCAAATCTTTTTAAATTTCTTTTTCAAAATAAGTTTCAATCACATCTTTTTCAAAATCAATTTCAAAATCTTTTCTAACTTCTTATCTTTTCAAAAATTGATTTTCAAATCATTTTCAATTAACTACTTGACTTTTTGTTTGATTTTAAAAGTTTACTATTTTACAACTCTCTGGAGAAAATCTGACAGAAATTTTTGAAAAAGAAGGAGACATGGCCAAAAATAATAACAATGCAAGGAAGATGCTTGGTGACTTTACTTCACCAAATTCCAATTTACATGGAAGAAGCATCTCAATCCCTGCCATTGGAGCAAACAATTTTGAGCTAAAGCCTCAATTAGTTTCTCTGATGCAACAGAACTGCAAGTTTCATAGACTTCCATCTGAAGATCCTTTTCAGTTCTTAACTGAATTCTTACAAATCTGTGATACTGTTAAGACCAATGGGGTTGATCCCGAGGTCTACAGGCTTATGCTTTTGCCATTTGCTGTAAAAGACAGAGCTAGAGTATGGTTGGACTCTCAACCTAAAGATAGCTTGAACTCTTGGGATAAGCTGGTCACAGCTTTCTTAGCCAAGTTCTTTCCTCCTCAAAAGCTTAGCAAGCTTAGAGTGGATGTTCAAACCTTCAAATAGAAAGAAGGTGAATCCCTCTATGAAGCTTGGGAGAGATACAAGGAACTGACCAAAAAGTGTCCTTCTGACATGCTTTCAGAATAGACCATCCTGGATATATTCTATGATGGTCTATCTGAGCTATCAAAGATGTCACTGGACCATTCTGCAGGTGGATCCATTCACCTAAAGAAAACGCCTGCAGAAGCTCAGGAACTCATTGACATGGTTACAAATAACCAGTTCATGTACACTTCTGAACGGAATCCTGTGAGTAATGGGACGCCTCAGAGGAAGGGAGTTCTTGAAATTGATACTCTGAATGCCATATTGGCTCAGAACAAAATATTGACTCAGCAAGTCAATATGATCTCTCAGATTCTGAATGGATTGAAGGAATCATCCAACAGTACTATAGAGCCATCTTCTGAAGAAGAAGCTTATGATCTTGAGAACCCTGCAATAGCAGAGGTAAATTACATGGGTGAACCCTATGGAAACACCTATAATCCCTCATGGAGAAATCATCCAAATTTCTCATGGAATGATCAACAAAAGCCTCAACAAGGCTTTAATAATGGTGGAAGAAACAGGTTTAGCAATAGCAAGCCTTTTCCATCATCCACTCAGCAACAGAAAGAGAATTCTGAGCAGAATCCATCTAGCTTAGCAAATATAGTCTCTGATCTATCTAAGACCACTTTCAGTTTCATGAATGAAACAAGGTCCTCCATTAGAAATTTGGAGGCACAAGTGGGCCAGCTGAGTAAAAGGGTCACCGAAACTCCTCCTAGTACTCTCCCAAGCAATACAGAAGAAAATTCAAAAAGAGAGTGCAAGACCATTGATTTGACAATCATGGCCGAACCTACAAGGGAGGAGGAGGACGTGAATCCTAGTGAGGAAGACCTCCTGGGATGCTCAGTGACCAATAAGGAGTTTCCCTTTGAGGAACCAAAGGAATCTGAGGCTCATCTAGAGACCATAGAGATTCCATTGAACATCCTTCTACCCTTCATGAGCTCTGATGAGTATTCATCCTCTGAAGAGGATGAAGACATTACTGAAGAGCAAGTTGCTAAGTACCTTGATGCAATCATGAAGCTGAATGCCAAATTATTTGGTAATGAGACTTGGGAAGATGAACCTCCCTTGCTCACCAATGAACTAAATGCATTGGATAGGCAGAAATTACCTCAAAAGAAACAGGATCCTGGTAAATTCATAATTCCTTGTAACATAGGCACCATGACCTTTGAGAAGGCTCTGTGTGACCTGGGGTCAGGAATAAACTTAATGCCACTCTCTGTAATGGAAAAACTTGGGATCTTTGAGGTGCAAGCTACCAGAATCTCATTAGAGATGGCAAACAACTCAAGAAAATAGGCTTATGGACTAGTAGAGGACGTGCTAGTAAAGGTTGAAGGCCTTTACATCCTGGCTGATTTCATAATCCTAGACACTGGGAAGGATGAGGATGAATCCATCATCCTTGGAAGACCCTTCCTAGCCAAAGCAAGAGTTGTGATTGATGTGGACAGAGGAGAGTTGGTCCTCCAACTGAATGAGGACAACCTTATGTTTAAAACTCAAGGATCTCCTTCTGTAACCATGGAGAGGAAGCATGAAAAGCTTCTCTCACTGCAGAGTCAACCAAAGCCCCCACAGTCAAACTCTAAGTTTGGTGTTGGGAGGCCACAACCAAACTCTAAGTTTGGTGTTGAACCCCCACATTCAAACTCTAAGCTTGGTGTTGGGAGGTTTCAACAATACTCTGAACATCTGTGAGGCTCCATGAGAGCTCACTGTCAAGCTATTGACATTAAAGAAGCGCTTGTTGGGAGACAACCCAATGTTATTTAATCATATCTATTTTATTTTCTTTTATTTTATTTCATGTTTTATTAGGTTGATGATCATGTGGAGTCACAAAAACTACTGAAAAATCAAAAACAGAATGAAAAACAACATTAAAAACAGCACACCCTGGAGGAGGAACAATCTGGCGTTTAAACGCCAGAAACAAGCATCTGTCTGGCGTTTAACGCCAGAAACAAGCACCAAGATGGCGTTTAACGCCAGAAACAAGTATCTACCTGGCGTTAAACGCCAGAAACAGGCTATATTTGGGCGTTTAATGCCAGAAACAAGCAGCAGTCTGGCGTTAAACGCCAGGATTGCACAGCAAGGGCATTTTACACGCCTAATTGGAGCAGGGATGTTAAGTCCTTGACCCCACTGGATCTGTGGACCCCAGAGGATCTGTGGACCCCACAGGATCCCCACCACTTCTTCTCTCCTCTTCACACCTTTTCATAACTCTCTTCCCCAAATACCCTTTACCAATCACCTCAATCACTCTTCTCCATCACCTCTTCACCACTCACATCTATCCTCTTTTCCCCAAAAACCCCACCTACCTTCAAATTTAAACTATTTTCCCTTCCAAACCCAACTCTAATGGCCGAACCCTAACCCCTCCACTCCTATATAAACCCCTCCTTCCTTCTTCATTTTCACATAACACAACCCTCTCTTCACTACCTTGGCCGAATACACCCTTCTCTCCCTCTCCTCCATTTCTCTTCTTATTCTCCTTCTTTCTTTCTTTCTTCTTTTGCTCGGGGACGAGGAAAAATTTTAAGTTTGGTGTGGTAAAAGTATTGCTTTTTGTTTTTCCATAACCATTAATGGCACCTAAGGCCAGAGAAACCTCTAGAAAGAGGAAGGGAAAGGCAATTGCTTCCACTTCTGAGTCATGGAAGATAGAGAGATTCATCTCAAAGGTCCATCAAGACCACTTCTATGAAGTTGTGGCCAAGAAGAAAGTGATCCCTGAGGTTCCTTTCAAGCTCAAAAAGAATGAGTATCCAGAGATCCGACTTGAGATCCAAAGAAGAGGTTGGGAAGTTCTCACCAATCCCATTCAACAAGTCAGGATCCTAATGGTTCAAGAGTTCTATGCAAACGCATGGATCACTAGGAACTATGATCAAAGTGTGAACCCGAATCTAAAGCGTTGGCTTACCATGGTTCGAGGGAAATACTTAGATTTTAGTCCAGAAAATGTAAGGCTGGCGTTCAACTTGCCAGTGATGGAAGAAAACGCACGCCCCTACACTAGAAGGGTCAACTTTGATCAAAGGTTGGACCAAGTCCTCATGGACATATGTGTGGAAGAAACTCAATGGAAGGTTGACTCAAGAGGCAAGCCGGTTCAATTGAGAAGACTGGACCTTAAGCCTGTAGCTAGAGGATGGTTGGAGTTCATTCAATGCTCAATCATTCCTACTAGCAACCGGTCTGAAGTTACTATAGACCGGGCCATCATGATCCATAGTATCATGATTGGGGAGGAAGTGGAAGTTCATGAGATTATACCTGAAGAACTCTATAAGGTGGCTGACAAGTCCTCCACTTTGGCAAGGTTAGCCTTTCTTCACCTCATCTGTCACCTCTGCAATTTGACTGGAATTGACATAGAGGGAGACATCCTCATTGAAGAGGACAAGCCCATCACTAAGAAAAGGATGGAGCAAACAAGAGATCATGGACCTCAACAACAGCATGAGGAAATTCCTCACCATGAAATCCCTGAGATGCCTCAGGGGATGCACTTTCCTCCACAGAATTATTGGGAGCAAATCAACACCTGCCTAGGAGAATTAAGTTCCAACATGGGACAACTAAGGATGGAGCACCAAGAGCACCCCATCATCCTCCATGAGATTAGAGAAGATCAAAGAGCTATGAGGGAGGAGCAACAAAGGCAAGGAAGAGACACAGAGGAGCTCAAGAGCACCATTGGTTCTTCAAGAAGAGGAAGACGCCACCCTTACTAAGGTGGACCCGTTCCTTAATCTCCTTATTCTTATTTTCCTGTTTTTCGTTTACTATGCTTTATGTTTTATTTATGTTTATGTCTTATTACATGATTATTAGTATTTAAGTGTCTATGTCTTAAAGTTATGAATGTCCTATGAATCCATCACCTCTCTTAAATGAAAACTGTTTTAATTACAAAAGAACAAGAAGTACATGGTTTCGAATTCATCCTTGAAACTGGTTTAAATATTTTGATGTGGTGACAATACTTTTTGTTTTCTGAATGAATGCTTGAACAGTGCATATGTCTTTTGCTATTGTGGTTTATGAATGTTAAATATGTTGGCTCTTGAAGAATAAGGAAAAAGGAGACATGTTATCTGATAATCTGAAAAATCATAAAAATGATTCTTGAAGCAAGAAAAAGCAGTGAAGAACAAAGCTTGCAGAAAAAAAATGCGAAAAAAAAGGGAGAAAAAAGAAAAAAGCAAGCAGAAAAAGCCAAAAGCTCTTTAAACCAAAAGGCAAGAGCAAAAAGCCAATAGCCCTTAATGTAACAACCCCGTTTTTCGAGTACGCGAGATCTTTCCTAAAGGCACGGATTTCTCCGGAAGACTAGTAAAGAGAACACCTCTTCTATATCAACAAGTATCTCGATACTCATTGTCATTATGTCATCCTTAAGCTAGAACCTTTTCTGAGGCAAGCTCGATAATGCGGTCACGAAGAACCTAGTTTTTGAACCGTATCAGTTAGGAGTTTTGATTCGGTTTTTCGTAAGTAGTCTCAGTTTGACGAACCGGACTTGATTCATGAGATAAGAGAGATAATAGTATAATATTATCATTATATTAGTATTAGAATATGCTTGAATGATATTATAAGGTTACCTGATTTGTTTTAGTTAAAAATAGAAAATCGGTTTAACCGGGTTTACGGTTTACTAGTGCAGCTTAGCACCAGCACTCTCTGATGACTTTAGCAATGCTAAGGCCTCATTATACATGTTTTATTCTCATAATAAATATTTTACTAGTGTCATTTATGCTAGTAGCTCAGAAAATAATTTTTAGAGATGTTTTTTACGAGTGTTCCGATACACCTAGTTTTAGTAGTTATACACCTGAGATATTTTAATATTATTTTAATCCACCTCCAAGCCAACCAATCACAACTCACCTTACACCCCCAACACACTCCAAGGCTGGTCATTGGAATTAGATCGAGAAGCTTTCTAACAAAATTCAAGAGAAAAGATTGAAGAAGAAGAATAAACTATTATTGATTCATTGAATTATAATAGAGCTCCCTAACCCAATGAAAGGGGTTTAGTGAGTCATAGCTCTGAATTCAATTACAAAACTCAAGAAAATGATCCAAAGTTCCCCGATGCCCCCTCAGGGGCTGGATTCCCCTTTCAAGCTTAAACTGGAACTTAAACTCCACATGTGATATTCAAGCTTCCTTTATTGATTTTGTTGCTTCCTTGCCTAGCCTCTTCTTCCCTGAAATCATCCAAACAATTGCATCAAAGTCTTGCAAAATTTCATGAGAAATCTTCCATTCATAGCATTCAAGTAATATAACTAAAAACTCATGGAATTTGCATCAAAATCTTCATGTTGAATGATTTAAGACAAGCATGACTATTTGGCCCAAATGATTACTTAAGGCTCAAGAAAATGCATAAAACAACTAAAAATAAAAGAAAAAGGCTAGTGAAACTAGCCTAAGATGCCTTGGCATCAGTCATTTACTCCCTTTGGCCGAAATTGAAAGGAGAGAAAAGAGAGAAAACTTCATGAACACTTAATCTTCAAAGCTTGATTTCTTCTGAACCAAAACTCAAAACAAAACTCCGATTTCACCAAAATGATCCTCTCTTCTTCCTCTACATAACCATGTAACTTATCAAGCTGGAAATAAGGTGAGATGGCTGTCTCCCTCCCTCTTCAATTCAGTTTTCAAGGAAAACCATGCAAAACATGTGTTTTCTTGATGTTCTTCCTTAGGAATCATGCTTAACTTGACTTGAGGGCCAAGAAACGTTAATTTCCAGCAAGTCTAAGGTGATATATCTCTTCCTAACATGCTGAGGGAGATTTGGTTAGTTGAAAGTTTGTGGATTTAAAGTTGTTCTTGATGTGTTTTAGGAGGAAAAAGTGCTTTAAGAACACTTCAAAGAGTAACCAGATTTGGAGCAGCAAATCAAGGTAGGGTTTGACAAAATTAATCTTGATTGATTGTGTTTGAGTTGTGTGATTATGATATGGTTTGGCTGTGCTTGAAATTGATTGTTTATATGATTGATTCTTGTTGAAATTTTGGTGAAATTTTGATGAAATTTGATGATATTCAAGCTATGAATGTCGTTCTTGAGGGTAGCTGGAAAAACGAACCCTAGAGCTTAAATTGGGGTTCAATTTGTGTTAAAATCATGTAGAAAAGATGGGGTTTTAGTGGCTGCTAATTTATTATGAATTATAGTAAAAATTGGTTGCTGAAAAGACTGAAAAACGGGTAAAAACAGATAAAGAATTTGAAGAATATACGAAGAACACTTTGAGTGTGGTGAAGAACATTGAAGAACATCTTTTAGATCTTAGAAAGGGTAAGGAGGTAAATATTTTGGTGTTTGAGGGATTATTTGGTAATTTCTAAAAGTTAGAGTGGTTAAAGTAGAAATATTAAAAGTTACGGGTGGTAAAAGTAAATTTTAAAGGTTAAAAGTAAAAGGTAAGTTAATTTTCGAAAATTTAATGATAAAATAATAAATAATAATAAAATATTAAATAATAATATTTAATTAAAAATAATATTTTAATAAAAATAATAAAATAATGCGGAAAAGGCAGTTTTCTGTAAAAGCTTTAGAAAGACAACTTTAAGCGCAGAATCTCATAATTACCTTCATAAAACACTTAGGGAGTGGTAAAAACATATTAGTGAGGCAAAGATAAAGGAAAGATAAAAAGTTAAAGAAGAGATAAAAATTAAGGAAAAGTCTGTAAAGTACTAATGACAGAAAAACAAACAGAAATTAGTGAACAAACTAGGGCAACATAGTTAGTCCTTGAGTTGCGACTAGGGTTAGGTATTATATGAAAAGTTAAACTGTTTCAGTATAGAATTAATGAACCTATACTTGGGACAGGCATACTATTCATACCGAAATTTACATAAGCTTTAAATACATACGTTAAACAGAGAAATCAGAGCAGAGTAGAGAAACACAGAGAACAGGGCAACCAGAGTAAAGTGAAGAGATAAAGAGAAAAAGAGTAATATAGATACAGAGGAAAGAGTAATAAAAAAAAAGTAAAGAGAAACAGAGAACAGACTAATCAGAGCAGAGTAAAAAAACAAAGTGAAAAGAGTAATATGATAAAGAGAATAGAGAACAAGCAGAGGGCCTGTTGAAAGGTCATTTGTTGCTTTAAGACAACTCCAGAGATATTTGTATATTCATCTGCTACTTTTCTGTTGGCCATAGAGGTCCTGTAGGCCCAAGTTCACCTACAGTGAGTTGTTATTCCTGTAGGCCGAAGTTCACCTACAGTGAATATCAATTGTGTATCTCAGGGTGTTGCTCCTGTAGGCCAAAGTTCACCTACAGAGAGTTGTGATTCCTGTAAGCCGAAGTTAACTTACAGATGTGTCATTTCTGTAGGCCAAAGTTCACCTACAGAAAGTTGTTGTGCTGTAATTAGACTTTTTCTGTAAGCCGAAGTTCACTTATAGAGGTGCCATTTCTATAGGCCGAAGTTCACCTATAGAATGTTGTTATGTTGTGATTGAACTATTCCTGTAAGCCGAAGTTCACTTATGGGAGTGCTATTTCTGTAGGCCGAAGTTCACCTACAAAGAATAAGCCATATCTAGGACTAGTTCCTGGGTAATGTCGGGTTGCAGGGTGTAAACCGACACGTGAGCTCATGGCCTGCATAGGACAGACATGCATCATACTTGGTTGTGCATTTCCTCTGTTATGATTGTTGAATGAATGTATGCTTTCCTTGTTTGTATTCTATTCTCTGTGTTTGTTTTGTATTTTCTTGTATCCTTTTGTTTGTGTTCTGTTTTCTATTTCTCTATTTCCTCTATTTATCTTCATCTTCTATTTACTGCTTTCTGTATCTTGCCATTTGTTTGCAAAATAACATATAATTAATGAACTTATCTAATAACCCCGGCCTTACTAAGAACTCCCCAGTTCTTACCCCTTCTCTCTCCCTTCCCCCTTCAGATGGAAGCAGGAGTACCCTTCCGTAATCTACTGATGACCGTTTTGCAAAGAGGATTCCGCTCTAGGTAGTCTTCTGAGTCTAGAGTGAACTCCGTTTCCTGTTTATATGTATATACTATGAGACCAGCCAACGTCTGCACCCCTTTTGTATATGAACTTTAACTTAAATCCTATGTACGAGACTCCTGTTGTGTGGCTACTTGATGAGGTACCAGAGAGACATCCTATGGCAATGTCTGATCGTGCAGAGGAGTAGCAGATGATGTTCTACCTTTTGGTGACATTCCACCTGACTTGAGTTTTGAAGACTTAGAACGTACTTTCCCTCGCTTTAGTAGTTTAGAGGGACTAAGTGAGTATAGAGTCTAGGCTAGCCTGGGTGCCAGCTTAGGGACTTCTTGAATAGGTCAGAACCTGGGATGTTGTATGTATATATATGTATATAGATATTATTTAGCTATATCTAGGGGTGTTCTAACTAACAGTCTATATTCTAATAAAGGCTGAATCACTGAATGTTGTTGACTACTTGTGATGTATTTATGTGTGGTTGTTTATAATTGTTTTATTTGTTATTATTTTTGAATTGATTATAAATGATTTTGTTTATTAATTCAAACATTTTCAAAAAAAAAAAGTACCTCGCTAACTAACTACGCTTTTAACAACGAATCAGGCTCATATAATAAATAATAGATAATAATTAGGATGACAAATTGGTAGCACTCAGTTTCTGGTATGTCTTAGGCGTACTAAAAATTGGGTCGTTACACTTAAAACCAAAAGGCAATGGTAATAAAAAGGATCCAAGGCTTTGAGCATCAGTGGATAGGAATAAAATCCTGGCCTAAGCGGCTAAACCAAGCTGTCCCTAACCATGTGCTTGTGGTGTGAAGGTATCAAGTGAAAACTTGAGACTGAGCGATTAAAGTCGAGGTCCAAAGCAAAAGAAGAGTGTGCTTAAGAACCCTGGACACCTCTAATTGGGGACTTTAGCAAAGCTGAGTCACAATCTGAAAAGGTTCACCCAGTTATGTGTCTGTGGCATTTATGTATCCGGTGGTAATACTGGAAAACAAAGTGCTTAGGGCCACGACCAAGACTCATGAAGTAGCTGTGTTCAAGAATCAACATACTGAACTAGGAGAATCAATAACACTATCTGAATTCTGAGTTCCTATAGATGCCAATCATTCTGAACTTCAATGAATAAAGTGAGATGCCAAAACTATTCAAGAGGCAAAAAGCTACAAGTCCCGCTCATCTGATTGGAGCTAAGTTTCATTGATATTTTAGAATTTATAGTGTATTCTCTTCTTTTTATCCTATTTGATTTTCAGTTGCTTGGGGACAAGCAACAATTTAAGTTTGGTGTTGTGATGAGCGGATAATTTATACACTTTTTGGCATTATTTTTACACAGTTTTTAGTATATTTTTATTAGTTTTTAAATAAAATTCACATTTCTGGACTTTACTATGAGTTTGTGTGTTTTTCTATGATTTCAAGTATTTTCTGGCTGAAATTGAGGGACTTGAGCAAAAATCAGATTCAGAGGTTGAAGAAGGACTGCAGATGCTGTTGGATTATGACCTCCCTGCAGTCAAAGTATATTTTCTGGAGCTACAGAACTCCAAATGGCGCGCTCTCAATTGCAATGGAAAGTAGATATCCAGGGCTTTTCAGAAATATATAATAGTCCATACTTTACTGATGCCAGGGCATCATGGCCTATTTTTCTATATTTTTTCAGTAGATTTTAATTCAGTTTTCATACAATTTCTGCTGATAAAGGAGCAAAAGCATGATAAATCTCTGCATGAAACAAAATCCCAAGCATAGGTGAATTTTAGTTAATATACATAGTAAATATGATGAAATAGATCACACTAAGTGAAAGTATGATTTTGAGCATTAGTAGCACACTTAGTATAGTAAAGTTTATCTTGTATGTTACTTTGATACACCTTGTTTGCTTGATTTCAGACCAAAAGAAGCAGAGAAGAGCCACGGTAGTGGCTACGTTAGCGCCACTAACGTGGCCATTAAAGTGGAAGGAAGAAAAGCTTGAAAAGCTAGTGAGAACGTTAACGCCACCAACGTTAGCAAAGGGCAAGAAGACCCACGTTAGCGACCCCGTTAGCTTCACTAACGTGGAAGAAAAGCGAAGCCCCAACATTAGTGAGAAAGTTAATGGCATTAACTTTGAAGAAGGAAAGGGAAACGCCAACGTTAGTGGTAAAGGTGAGTGCCACTAACGTTTGCAAAGGCTAGAAGACTCACGTTAGCTTCCACGTTAGTTACATTAACGTAGTGACTAACGTGGAAGGAAAGGGAAACGCCAACGTTAGTGAAAAAGGTGAGTGCCACTAACGTTGGCAAAGCAAAGGAAGACCCACGTTAATGGCCACGTTAGTGCAGTTAACTTGGACATTAACGTAGGCAAAAATCTCACCCGGCAGCCTGACCATGCCTTCTTCAAACAAGAATAACTTGAGCCACAAAGCTTCAAATGAGGTGATTTCAGTGGCACTGAAAAGTAGGATTCCAGAGCTTTCCAAGCATATATGGCACTACATGGTGGACACTAAATTTGAGGGAGAAAACCTGCCCCGAAAGTGCAAAGATGAACATGGTATCAACCTGTAGTAAGGCCAGCTGACCTCTTCACCTTCCAAGAAGTATAACTCGAGTTGTAGAGCTCCAAATGATGCGCTTCTAAAGGCGTTGGAAAGTAGACATCCAGGACTTTCAAAAAATATATAATAGTATGGGGTGGAAATTAAGTTGAGCTTCAGAAACTGGCAATTTTCAGCCCCTGATCGCGGACGTTATTGGCACTCACGTTTGCCAATAACGCCAGCCACTATGCCAGCAACCCTGTCCCTTTCAAAGGAACATAACTTGAGTTACAGAGGTCCAATTGAGATGATTCTAGTTGCGTTAGAAAGCTGACATTCAGAGCTTTCCAAGGATATATAATAATCCATAGTGGGCATGAAATTGGAGCACAAACCAGAGGCATATTTTAAGCCCCAAAACACCAACTGGGTAGCAAGTGTGACGTTAGCCACACTAACTTTAGCACTAACGCCACACTTGTAGCGTTAGTATGGCTAACGGCAGCAACAACGCCAAGTCATCTCGGACCTCAATTTGATTCACTTCTCTCTCAAGTCCACTTCAAAGCTCAAGCAAGCATGCCCACAAGTGTCAACCAATCAAGGCCACAAGAAGCATCTAGAATAGAAATTTTCATTTCATTGTAATTTGCTTTTAATTTCATTTTGTAATTTAGGAGAGCCTATATAAAGGCTTTAGCTTTTACTTTGAAGAGGACTAGAACGGAGAATTGAAGGAAGGGGGAGAGAGTGAAGACCAATTCAAACTTCTGTGAATTGGCACACTCCAAGGGGAGTAGGTCTTCGGACCCCTCCCCTCCCACACTCTTCTTCCTTTTCTCTTCTTTTCTTCCTTAGGAGTAGTTTAGTTTTCTTTGTACTTTTTATTTATGAATTTTGAAGTTTCAATTTTAATTTCAATTGACCATACTTCATCTCTTCTCATGAGCAATTGACCAAGGAATTGGCTATTGATCAAGATTTGAGAGATTGAATTACCAAGAAATTGGAATTCGATCACTTAAGATTGCCAAGGAGATAAATGAATGCATTGATTGAGGGAGAGATGAAAATGAACTTGATCTGGAGGATTGCAATATCTCTTGATCCCAATGTTCATTTTATTTTTAGTTCTTACATTTACTTTTCTTGCCATTTTACCTTTCTGCACTTTATTGCTTTCTTTACTTTTATGCAATTTACATTTCCTGTTGCTTATCACTCCAATCTGATTCGTCTAACTAGGATAATCAATTAACCATTGATTGCTTAATCCGTTAATCCCTGTGGGATTCGACCTCACTCTATTGTAAGTTATTACTTGACGACAATTCGGTATACTTGCCGAAGGAAATTTGTTGGGAGACAAGTTTCCGTGTGTATCAAGTTTATGGCGTCGTTGCCGGGGATTAATTGTGATTAACAAACTACCGGTTGGTTGATTACCTAGATTAGACATTTTCTTTTTATTTTGCTTTATTCATGTAATTGCTGTAGTTCTTTACTTTCTATGCCCTCTAACTGTTTGTGTTAATGCCTCACCAAGAAGCCCCTGTTCGTGACAGCTCTGGCTCTTGGTAATTTTGTTATTAATACAACAGTTCTTTTACTCAGCCTCTTTCCAAATAAAATTGGCATATGATCACATTCTAAGTTTGGTGTTGCCCTGCAACAATCTGTTTTCAATCTTTCTGGATACTTGCATCAATTCCAAGAGAAAGTGTCACAATAAGTTTGGTGTGCCACTTATTTTTTCTATGCAATGTATCCAGCAACACCTCAATTGCATTTGAATTTATTTAATTGAAGTTTTCATCTAGGACATTTTATGAAATTTTTGAAATCATGAAAACCTTGAAAAAGCAATTGCAAATAAGTCAAGAAAAAAAAAGGGAGAGAATGAGAAAGTTGAAGGCTCTGAGTACCAATGACAATTCAATTGTTAAGTGCTTGTGGTATTTATGTATCAAGCAAAAAGCTTGAAAACAAAACATTTAGAGTCAAGGCTAGGCTCAAGTGCAAAAGCACTCCCTCAAAGCTCAAGGCTCTGAGCATCAATGATTAGAGAATCAAGAAGACAAGAAAACAAAATGAGCTAAAAGAGTCCTCTGATTAAATACTTGTGGTGCTTATGTATCAAGTGGTAATACTTGAAAACAAAGCATTTAGAGTCGTAGCTTTCAAATCATGGTGCAAAGCTCCTGAGAAGATAAGATAAAAAGAGAATGACAAGCTTGATCAAGGAAGAAACATACAGAAAAGATTTCATAAAATGAGCTAGATAGAGGCATCAATTATCTAAATTTCTTTTGTGATTATTGCATCCATAGAAAGCTAGCTAACCATGAACATTACACTGCTACTCTTCTTACCTTGGATGTCAAACCTTATTGCATGATTCTCTTCTTGCTTGGGGACAAGCAAGCTTTAAGTTTGGTGTTGTGATGCCAGGGCATCATGGCCTATTTTTCTATGCTTTTTCAGTAGATTTTAATTCAGTTCTCATACAATTTCTGCTGATAAAGGAGCAAAAGCATGATAAATCTCTGCATGAAACCAAATCCCAAGCATAGGTGAATTTTAGTTAATATACATGGTAAATATGATGAAATAGATCACACTAAGTGAAAGTATGATTTTGAGCATTAGTAGCACACTTAGTATAGTAATGTTTATCTTGTATGTTACTTTGATACACTTTGTTTGCTTGATTTCAGACCAAAAGAAGCAGAGAAGAGCCACGTTAGTGGCTACGTTAGTGCCACTAACGTGGCCATTAAAGTGGAAGGAAGGAAAGCTTGAAAAGCTAGTGAAAACGTTAACGCCACCAACGTTATTGATACACACAGAAACTTGTCTCTCAGCAAATTTTCCTTCGGCAAGTATACCGAATTGTCGTCAAGTAATAACTCACAATGTGAGTGAGGTCGAATACCACAGGGATTAACGGATTAAGCAATCAATGGTTAATTGATTATCCTAGATAGATGAATCAGATTAGAGTGATAAGCAACAGGAAATGTAAATCGCATAAAAGTAAAGAAAGCAATAAAGTGCAGAAAGGTAAAATGGAAAGAAAAGTAAATGTAAGAACTAAAAATAAAATGAACATTGGGATCAAGAGATATTGCAAACCTCCGGATCAAGTTCATTTTCATCTCTCCCTCAATCAATGCATTCATTTATCTCCTTGGCAATCTTAAATGATCGAATTCCAATTTCTTGGTAATTCAATCTCTCAAATCTTGATCAATAGCCAATTCCTTGGTCAATTGCTCATGAGAAGAGATGAAGTATGGTCACTGATTATACCACATGCTTTCCCTAATCAAGTGTTGGTAGGGTTATAGTCACATACCCATCCAACCCCAATTTGGTCCAACATGAGAAAGCATTTCTAGCATGATCTCTTCATTCCTCTTCCAAGGTTCAGAAGAGATCCAAGTATGAATAGCTTCTTTTCCAAGATAACTACCCAATTGGATGAAGATTGAAAGCTATCTAGTAAAATCAAGAGAAAAGATAGAAGAAGAATAATGAAAACTAATATTGATCCATCAAATTACAACAGAGCTCCCTAACCCAATGAAAAGAGTTAGTTGATCATTGCTCTACCAAAATTGAAAAGAAAGAAAGTGCAGAAAAGTAAAGATGAAGATTGAAACTAAAATTGAAACGTCAAAAATTCATAAATGAAAAGTACAAAGAAAACTAAACTACTCCTAAGGAAGAAAAGAAGAGAAAAGGAAGAAGAGTGTGGGAGGGGAGGGGTCCGAAGACCCATTCCCCTTGGAGTGTGCCAATTCACAGAAGTTCGAATTGGTCTTCACTCTCTCCCCCTTCCTTCAATTCTCCGTTCTAGTCCTCTTCAAAGTAAAATCTAAGGCCTTTATATAGGCTCTCCTAAATTACAAAATGAAATTAAAAGCAAATTACAATGAAATGAAAATTTCTATTCTAGATGCTTCTTGTGGCCTTGATTGGTTGACACTTGTGGGCTTGCTTGCTTGATCTTTGAAGTGGACTTGAGAGAGAAGTGAATCAAATTGAGGTCCAAGATGACTTGGCGTTGTTGCTGCCATTAGCCAAACTAACGCTACAAGTGTGGTGTTAGTGCTAAAGTTAGTGTGGCTAACGTCACACTTGCTACCCAGTTGGTGTTTTGGGGCTTAAATAATGCCTCTGGTTTGTGCTCCAATTTCATGTCCACTATGGATTATTAAATATCGTTGGAAAGCTCTGAATGTCATCTTTCTAACGCAACTAGAGTCACCTCAATCGGACCTCTGTAACTCAAGTTATGCTCCTTTGAAGGGGACAGGGTTGCTGGCATAGTTGCTGGCATTATTGGCAAACGTGAGTGCCAATAACGTCCGCGATCCAGGGCTGAAAATTGCCAGTTTCTGAAGCTCAACTTAATGTCCACCCCATACTATTATATATTTTTGGAAAGCGCTGGATGTCTACTTTCCAACGCCTTTGGAAGCGCATCATTTGGAGCTCTACAACTCGAGTTATATTTCTTGGAAGCTGAAGAGGTCAACTGGCCTTACTACAGGTTGATACCATGTTCATCTTTGTACTTTCGGGGCAGGTTTTCTCCCTCAAATTTAGTGTCCACCATGTAGTGTCATATACGCTTGGAAAGCTCTAGAATCCTACTTTCCAATGCCACTAGAATCACCTCATTTGAAGCTTTGTGGCTCAAGTTATTCTTGTTTGAAGAAGGCATGGTCAGACTGCCGGGTGAGATTTTTGCCTACGTTAATGTCCACGTTAACTACACTAACGTGGCCATTAACGTGGGTCTTCCTTTGCTTCGCCAATGTTAGTGGCACTCACCTTTTCCACTAACGTTGGCGTTTCCCTTTCCTTCCACGTTAGTCCCCACGTTAATGTAACTAAAGTGGAAGCTAACGTGAGTCTTCTAGCCTTCGCAAACGTTAGTGGCACTCACCTTTACCACTAACGTTGGCGTTTCCCTTTCCTTCTTCAAAGTTAATGCCATTAACTTTCTCACTAACGTTGGGGCTTCTCTTTTCTTCCACGTTAGTGCCCACGTTAGTGAAGCTAACGGGGTCGCTAACGTGGGTCTTCTTGCCCTTTCCTAACGTTGATGTCGTTAACGTTCTCACTAGCTTTTCAAGATTTCCTTCCTTCCACTTTAATGGCCACGTTAGTGGCGCTAACGTAGCCACTAACGTGGCTCTTCTCTGCTTCTTTTGGTCTGAAATCAAGCAGACAAAGTGTATCAAAGTAACAAACAAGATAAACTTTACTATACTAAGTGTGCTACTAATGCTCAAAATCATACTTTCACTTAGTGTGATCTATTTCATCATATTTACCATGTATATTAACTAAAATTCACCTATGCTTGGGATTTTGTTTCATGCAGAGATTTATCATGCTTTTGCTCTTTTAACACCAGAAATTGTATGAAAACTGAATTAAAATCTACTGAAAAAGCATAGAAAAATAGACCATGATGCCCTGGCATCACAACACTAAACTTAAAGCTTGCTTGTCCCCAAGCAAGAAGAGAATCATGCAATAAGGTTTGACATCCAAGGTAAGAAGAGTAGCAGTGTAATGTTCATGGTTAGCTAGCTTTCTATGGATGCAACAATCACAAAAGAAATTCAGATGATTGATGCCTCTATCTAGCTCATTTTATGAAATCTTTTCTGTATGTTTCTTCCTTGAACAAGCTTGTCATTCTCTTTTTATCTTATCTTCTCAGGAGCTTTGCACCATGATTTGAAAGCTATGACTCTAAATGCTTTGTTTTCAAGTATTACCACTTGATACATAAGCACCACAAGCATTTAATCAGAGGACTCTTTTAGCTCATTTTGTTTTCTTGTCTTCTTGATTCTCTAATCATTGATGCTGAGAGCCTTGAGCTTTGAGGGAGTGCTTTAACACTTGAGCCTAGCCTTGACTCTAAATGTTTTGTTTTCAAGCTTTTTGCTTGATACATAAACACCACAAGCACTTAACAATTGAATTGTCATTGGTACTCAGAGCCTTCAACTTTCTCATTCTCTCCCTTTTTTTCTTGACTTATTTGCAATTGATTTTTCAAGGTTTTCATGATTTCAAAAATTTCATAAAATTTCCTATACGAAAACTTCAATTAAATAAATTCAAATGTAATTGAGCAACAATAGTCATGCTAGCTTCCCAATACTTATATGCTCATGCCAACTTCTTCTTAAATGACCTTGTTTGTTTATGATCATGAAACTTCATTGCTTTGGACCCACAAAAATTCAAGATGGCAATCATAATGTCACAGCACATATTGTAATTCAAGAATCAAACTATGCTTATTCATGAGAAGCAAGCATACATACATACAAAGAAATTAGAAGACAATCATGCAATTGAATGTACTGGAAATAAGTAAGAGGAAAAAGAAACTTTACCACCTTGTAGTTCATCTTCATTGTTGTTGGCCTTTTTCTCCTACTATTCTCCCTTCCCACACCAATTTAGACTAATTGCTTGTCTTCAAGCAGCAAATAAAACAGTGGTGGTGGGGTCTATGATGGGTCATGAACGTCTTACATACTGAATTGTAAGTGATGTATGCGGTTAAGCAAGCAAAAATTAAGGATAACACTGTATGCCAAAGAAGCAAAGGCATTATGATTGTACAAACAAGTGGTGTTACTAGATACATTGCATAAAAAAAATAAGTGGCACACCAAACTTAGTGTGACACTTTCTCTTGGAATTGATGCAAGTATCCAGAAAGATTGAAAACAGATTGTTGCAGGGCAATACCAAACTTAGAATGTGATCATATGCCAATTTTATTTGGAAAGAAGTTGAGTAAAAGAAATGTTGTATTAATAACAAAATCACCAAGAGCCAGAGCTGTCACGAACAGGGGCTTCTTGGTGAGGCATTAACACAAACAGTTAGATGGCGTAGAAAGTAAAGAACTACAGCAATTACATGAATAAAGCAAAATAAAAAGAAAATGTCTAATCTAGGTAATCAACCAACCGGTAGTTTGTTAATCACAATTAATCCCCGGCAACGGCGCCATAAACTTGATATGCGGAAATCTTGTCTTACAACAAATTTCCTTCGGCAAATGTACCGAATTCGTCGTCAAGTAAAACCTCACAATAGAGTGAGGTCGAATCCCACAGAGATTGATTGATCAAGCAACTTTAATTAGAGGAATGTTCTAGTTGAACGAATCAGAATTTGAGTTGAGAATTACAGAAAATTAAATGGCGGAAAAGTAAATGGCAGAAACAGTAAATGCTGGAAATAAAGAGCTGAATGTAAATGGCGGAAAGTAAATTGCAGAATCTTAAATGGGAATAGGGTAATTGCTCATAAAAGTAAATGGCAAAAATTAAAGAGAATGGGTAAGATCAGAAATAGGGAGTTCATTGGGCTCAGGAGATGTTGTATTCTCTGGATCAAGTTCATTTTCATCTCTTCCTCAATCAATGGATTCATTGATCTCCTTGGCAATCTTAAGTGATCGAATTACAATTCCTTGTAATTCAATCTCTCAAATCTTAATCAATAGCCAATTCCTTGGTCAATTGCTCATGAGAAGAGATGAAGTATGGTCACTAATTATACCACATGCATTTCCCAAATCAAGTGTTGGAAGGATTATAGTCACATATCCATCCACACCCAATTTGGTCCAGCATGAGAAAGCATTTCTAGCATGATCCCTTCATTCCTCTTTCAAGGTTCAGAAGAGATCCAAGTATGAATAGCTTCTTTTCCAAGATATTTACCCAATTGGATGATGATCGAAAGCTTTCTAGTAAAATCAAGTGAAAAGATAGAAGAAGGAGAATGAAAACTAAAATTGATCCATCAAATTACAACAGAGCTCCCTAACCCAATGAAAGGGGTTTAGTTGTTCATATCTCTGGAAAATGAAAAGAAAGAAAGTGCAGAAAAGTAAAGATGAAGATTGAAACTAAAATTGAAACTTAAAAATTCATAAATGAAAAGTACAAAGAAAACTAAACTACTCCTAAGGAAGAAAAGAAGAGAAAAAGAAGAAGAGTGTGGGAGGGGAGGGGTCCGAAGACCCACTCCCCTTGGAGTGTGCCAATTCACAGAAGTTCGAATTGGTCTTCACTCTCTCCCCCTTCCTTCAATTCTCCGTTCTAGTCCTCTTCAAAGTAAAAGCTAAGGCCTTTATATAGGCTCTCCTAAATTACAAAATGAAATTAAAATCAAATTACAATGAAATGAAAATTTCTATTCTATATGCTTCTTGTGGCCTTGATTGGTTGACACTTGTGGGCTTGCTTGCTTGAGCTTTAAAGTGGACTTGAGAGAGAAGTGAATCAAATTGAGGTCCAAGATGACTTGGCGTTATTGCTGTCGTTAGCCATACTAACGCTACAAGTGTGGCGTTAGTGCTAAAGTTAGTGTGGCTAACGTCACACTTGCTACCCAGTTGGTGTTTTGGGGCTTAAAAGATGCCTCTGGTTTGTACTCCAATTTTATGCCCACTATAGATTATTATATATTGTTGAAAATCTCTAAATGTCAGCTTTCTAACGCAACTGGAATCATCTCAATTGGATCTATGTAACTCAAGTTATGCTCCTTTGAAGGGGACAGGGTTGCTGGCATAGTGGCTGGCGTTATTGGCAAACGTGAGTGCCAATAACGTCCGCGATCAGGGGCTGAAAATTGCCAGTTTCTGAAGCTCAACTTAATGTCCACCCCATACAATTATATATTTTTGGAAAGCCCTGGATGTCTACTTTTCAACGCCTTTGGAAGCGCATCATTTGGAGCTCTACAACTCGAGTTATACTTCTTGGAAGGTGAAGAGGTCAGCTGGCCTTACTACAGGTTGATACCAAGTTTATCTTTGCACTTTCGGGGCAGGTTTTCTCCCTCAAATTTAGTGTCCACCATGTAGTGTCATATATGCTTGGAAAGCTCTGGAATCCTACTTTCCAATGCCACTGGAATCACCTCATTTGGAGCTTTGTGGCTCAAGTTATTTTTGTTTGAAGAAGGCATGGTCAGGCTGCCGGGTGAGATTTTTGCCTACGTTAATGTCCACGTTAACTACACTAACGTGGCCATTAACGTGGGTCTTCCATTGCTTCGCGAACGTTAGTGGCACTCACCTTTTCCACTAACGTTGGTGTTTCCCTTTCCACGTTAGTCCCCACGTTAATGTAACTAACGTGGAAGCTAACGTGAGTCTTCTAGCCTTCGCAAACGTTAGTGGCACTCACCTTTACACTAACGTTGGGGTTTCTCTTTCCTTCTTCAACGTTAATGCCATTAACTTTCTCACTAACGTTGGGGCTTCTCTTTTCTTCCACGTTAGTGCCCACGTTAGTGAAGCTAACGGGGTCGCTAACGTGGGTCTTCTTGCCCTTTGCTAACGTTGGTGGCGTTAACGTTCTCACTAGCTTTTCAAGCTTTCCTTCCTTCCACTTTAATGGCCACGTTAGTGGTGCTAACGTAGGCACTAACGTGGCTCTTCTCTGCTTCTTTTGGTCTGAAATCAAGCAAACAAAGTGTATCAAAGTAACATACAAGATAAACTTTACTATACTAAGTGTGCTACTAATGCTCAAAATCATACTTTCACTTAGTGTGATCTATTTCATCATATTTACCATGTATATTAACTAAAATTCACCTATGCTTGGGATTTTGTTTCATGAAGAGATTTATCATGCTTTTGCTCCTTTATCAGCAGAAGTTGTATGAAAACTGAATTAAAATCTACTGAAAAAGCATAGAAAAACAGGCCATGATGCCCTGGCATCACTTACCCGAGTTTAAATGACGCAAACTGGCGTTCAACGCCAGCTCTCTGCCCTATTCTGGAGTTGAACGCCAGAAATAGGTTGCAAAGCAGAGTTAAACGCCAGAAACATGTTACAAACTGGCGTTCAACTCCAAGAAAGACCTCTCCACGTGAAAGCTTCAAAGCTCAGCCCAAGCACACACCAAGTGGGCCCCGGAAGTGGATTTCTGCATCATTTACTTATCTCTGTAACCCTAGTAACTAGTTTAGCATAAATAGGACTTTTTACTATTGTATTTACATCTTTGGGGGATCTTTGGACGTTTAGTTCTGAGATCATAGAGGCTGGCCTCTCGGCCATGCCTAGACCTTGTTCTTATGTATTTTCAACGGTAGAGTTTCTACACACCATAGATTAAGGTGTGGAGCTCTGCTGTTCCTCGAGTATTAATGCAAAGTACTATTGTTTTTCTATTCAATTCAAGCTTATTCCTATTCTAAGAAATTCATTCGCATCCAAGAACATGATGAATATGATGATTATGTGACGCTCATCACCATTCTCACTTATGAACACGTGCCTGACAACCACTTCCATTCTACATGAAGATGAGATAGAATGAGTATCTCTTAGATATCTAATACAGTGGACCGAGTCCGAGATATTAGAGTCTTCGTGGTATAAGTTAGAACCCATGGACGGCCATTCCTAAGATCCGGAAAGTCTAAACCTTGTCTGTGGTATTCCGAGTAGGATCCGGGAAAGGATGGCTGTGACGAGTGGTATGCGAAATTGTTACTCAGGTTGTGAATTATTGTTCGAAATTGATTCCCTGGCGATGGCACCAAAAACGGATGCACAGAACCATGGTCTAAACATATCTTCACAACTTCGCATAACTAACCAGCAAGTGCACTTGGTCGTCCAAGTAATACCTTACATGAGTAAGGGTCGAATCCCACGGAGATTGTTGGTATGAAGCAAGCTATGGTCACCTTGTAAATCTCAGTCAGGCGGATATTAAATAGTTATGTAGTTTTCGAAATGTAGTAATAGAAGAAGGATAGAAATACTTATGTAAATCATTGGTGAGAATTTCAGATAAGCGTTTGGAGATGCAATCGTTCCTCTGAACCTCCGCTTTCCTACTGTCTTCATCCAATCAGTCTTACTCCTTTCTATGGCTGGCTTTATGCAAGGGCATCACCGTTGTTAGTGGCTACATCCCCTCCTCTTTTGAAAATGGTCCAAGATGCCCTGTCACGGCACGGCTAATCATCTGAGGTTCCCGATCATGCTGGAAGAGGATTCACCCTCCTTTTGCATCTGTCACTACGCCCAGCACTCGCGAGTTTGAAGCTCGTCACAGTCATTCAATCATTGAATCCTACTCGGAATACCACAGACAAGGTTTAGACTTTCTGGATTCTCTTGAATGCCGCCATCATTCTAGCTTACACCACGAAGATTCTGATTAAGAGATCTAAGAGACAATCATTCAATCTAAGGTAGAACGGAAGTGGTTTTCAGGCACACGTTCATAGGGAATGATGATGATTGTCACGTTCATCACATTCAGGTTGAAGTACGAATGAATATCTTAGAAGCGAAATAAGATGAATCGAGTAGAAAACAATAGTACTTTGCATTAATCTTTGAGGAACAGCAGAGCTCCACACCTTAATATATGGAGTGTAGAAACTCTACCGTTTGAAAATACATAAGTGAAAGGTCCAGGCATGGCCGAATGGCCAGCCCCTCTGATCTAAGAACCAGGCGTCCAAAGATGATTCCAAAGATGTCTAATACAGTAGTAAACTAGCTACTAGGGTTTACAGAAGTAAGTAATTGATGCATAAATCCACTTCCGGGGCCCACTTGGTGTGTGCTTGGGCTGAGCTTGAGTGTTACACGTGCAGAGGCTCTTTCTGGAGTTGAACGCCAGGTTGTAACGTATTTCTGGCGTTCAACTCTGGTTTGTGACTTGTTTCTGGCGTTTAACTCCAGACAGCAGCGTAGAACTGGCGTTCAATGCCCTTTTACGTCGTCTAAACTCGGTCAAAGTATGGACTATTATATATTGCTGGAAAGCCCTGGATGTCTACTTTCCAACGCATTTGGAAGCGCACCATTTTGAGTTCTGTATCTCCAGAAAATCCACTTTGAGTGTAGGGAGGTCAGAATCCAACAGTATCAGCAGTCCTTCTTCAACCTCTGAATCTGATTTTTGCTCAAGTCCCTCAATTTTAGCCAGAAAATCCCTGAAATCACAGAAAAACACATAAACTCATAGTAAAGTCCAGAAATGTGAATTTAACATAAAAACTAATGAAAATATCCCTAAAAGTAACTAGATCCTACTAAAAACATACTAAAAACAATGCCAAAAATCGTATAAATTATCCGCTCATCAACGAGCTTCAAACTCGTGAGTGCTGGGCATAGTGACAGACGTAAAAGGAGAGTAAATTCTATTCCAGTATGATTGAGAACCGACAGATGATTAGCCTTACAGTGATAGCGCATTGGACCATTTTCACAGAGAGGACGGGATGTAGCCATTGACAACGGTGATGCCCAACATACAGCTTGCCATGGAAAGGAGTAGGAATGATTGGATGAAGACAGCAGGAAAGCAGAGGTTCAGGAGGAACGAAAGCATCTCTATATGCTTATCTGAAATTCTCACCAATGAATTACATAAGTATCTCTATCCTAGTTTATATTTTAATTATGTTTTAATTATCAATTTCCTATAACCATTTGAATCCGCCTGACCGAGATTTACAAGGTGACCATAGCTTGCTTCAAGCCGACAATCTCTGTGGGATCGACCCTTACTCACGTAAGGTTTATTACTTGGACGACCCAGTGCACTTGCTGGTTAGTTGTGTGAAGTTGTGACAAAGTGTGATTCACGTTTGAGAGCACCAAGTCTTTGGCACCATTGTTGATGATCACAATTTCGTGCACCACATGCCCAGGTCTTCCTTTGCTTGGTTGATGATAATGGCGTGCCACGCCTGAGACTCAAGTGGCACGCCTGGTTGGAGGTTGGTAGCTGGCGTGCCACGTCTTCGACACCAAGTGGCACGCCCATATGGTTGGCCCTTTGTCTTCCTCTCTGGAAAGTTGTACCAGCGTTGCACGCCCAGGGGTTGGTGTGCCACGCCCATCATTTCCCTTGGTTCCAATAGCTGGCGTGCCATGCCCAGCATTCAAGTGGCATGCCCAGGTTGGAATCTCAAACTAGTGTGCCACGCCTTCGATACCAAGTGGCACACCCAGCCTTTGCTTTGGCCTTTTTTGTACCTTGGCGTGCCACGCCCAGGTGCTCAAGTGATGGTGGAAGCTTGGCGTGCCACACCTTCGATCTCAAGTGGCACGCCCAGCCTTTTTAGCCTTCAATTTCTTCTCTGGAATTTTATACTAGCGTGCCACGCCATACTGCTCAAGTGGCACGCCCTTTCAATTGTAGCCCTCCTAGCTTGGCGTGCCACGCCTGGCTCCTCAAGTGGCACGCCCAAGTGGTTTTTAAAGCTGGCGTGCCACGCCTTCAATACCAAGTGGCACGCCCATGGCTTAATTAGGTGGGTTTGGCATGCCACGCCCCTTTAGTAGCCTTCATTTTTGCTCTCTGGAAGGTTGTACTGGCGTGCTACGCCCAACTTCTAGCGTGCCACACCCATGTATATGCTTGGGGGATCCTCTCTGGACTTTAGTACTGGCGTGCCATGCCCAGCTTCTGGCATGCCACCCCAGTGCAATTTTGTGGTGTTTGCTTTAAGTGGCACGCTCGTTTCACACGCCTAGCTTATTTTGTTGTTTTCTTCCCCTTTTTGATGTCTATTTCACCTGAAATTCAGCACAAACTCATTTCAAAGCAATGTACTATAATGTTCATTAAATAATGCATGAATTGTAATGATCTAATGAGATTATTCTCTTTTATGGTCCTTTTTATACAAGAAGAAATGGTAGATGATGCAAGTCATCACAACCCTTCCTTGGTGCGTGCCTCATGATTGAGTGCCCTAAAATGTTCACTAAGGTGAACGTGGCGTTCACTTGCTTGAACGTTGGCTTTTGTTGAGCCTTGGTGTGCTGGTTTCCTTGCCTAGCATTGCCTTAATGAACGCCACGTTTGGTAATTTAACGCTGTCCTAGTTCTTTCCTTTCTTCATCATTTCTTCACCTACAAGCAACCAAACAACTAATCAAAGTCCCACCAAATTCACTAGATCTTTGCATCATTTATAAAATCATTAAATTCTAGCATAAAACCTATAATTTTATGTAAACTAAATGATGTTTGATTGATTCAACATAATCATGAAAATTCACTCTAACTACTTACTTACTGTGCAAGAAAGTGCATAAAACCTAATGAAACTTAATGAAAAATGCTTGTAAAACTAGCATAAGATGACTTGTCATCACTCATCATTTTTCCACTTGGGTGGTGAGCAATTGGAATTCTCACGGAGACATCCAAACAACTTCCTAGACCCATTCAATTGAGAATTATACCAACCCTTGTACTTCAATTTGGAGCATGCAACCATATTGAACCTTGCATGACAACTCTTACCACTAACCATCTCGCTCTTACTCTTATAGCCACAAAGAGCTCTAAGTTGCCCATCCGTCTCAAGTAAAGCATATTCAAGTGGGATAATTAAGCTTAGAGATGAAAGATTTACCCACATGAATGAAGAAATGGATGGTGATGGCTTTGGGGGAGAGGTCTCCAGCAACTTTTGCAAGGTGATTTCCAGCTCCATTCCCTTGAGCTCTTCCTTGACAACTTCCACCTCTTTGCAAGCTTCCTCAATTTCAACCTCTTCCTCTTGGTAGCTTTCTTTCAATTCAATCTCTTCTTCTTTAATCTCCATCTCTTGATCAACCTCTGCAAAGTCTTCAACCATGATATGCCTCGGAGGTTGTACACCCTCCTTAACATCAACATCAAACGCCTTGGAATGAGGCTCTATGACTGGACTTTTCCAAGGAGGTTCTGCATCTCCTAAGTCTTCAACCACTTCCTCTGCTTTAATAATTTTAGCTTTCTCCACTTGCCCTAGTACAAAATCATACTCCTCCTTGACGTCTTTCCCTTCATGACAACTTTCCTCAAGGGTCTCTACTACCTTCACCTTTAGGGCCTCCTCTAGCTACTTTTGAAGTATGAATTCACGAAACCGATCCATTCTCTCTTGTTCTGGGTCAGTAGCATCATTGGGATCATGTTGTTCTTGGCTTGATGGATATGGGTATTCTTGTACGGAGGGTGGTGGCGCACTAAAGCTTGAGGGTTGAATATTAGGGGTAGATGATTGGTTCCTGCGGGATATAAGATATTGGAGTTTAGAGGTGAAACTAATGAGATTAGAGATAAGTGTGTTGTTATCCAACGGAGGTTGGGATGGATAGGAGGGTTCATTTGTTGGGAGAAAGGGTTCATGATAGGAAGGTGGTTCATCTTGATAAGGATATGGAGATGGTGTATATTGAGGTGGTGGTTTTTGGAAGTATGGCTCGTAAGGCTCTTGGTATGGTGGGTAAGGAGTAGGGTCATATGGAGGTAAATGGTTGTAGGTGGCTTGTGAGTGTGGTTGTTCAAAGTTATGTTGAGGAGTTGGTTCATAAGCATATGGTGGGGCATGTTGGTAACTACAAGGGGATCCACCATATCCGTCATCTTCGTACGTATCCTGGAATGGCTCTTGACCAGAGTAATTTGGTGGAGGTTGGTTGTCACGAAAGGGTCCACCATAACTATTGTCTTGGGATGCATCGTAGAATGGTCGTTGCCCATGGCACCTTGGAGGAGGTTGTTGCCGAAAGGGTTGATCAAATCCTCGTGGCTCCTCCCATCTTTGATTATTTCGACCTTGATGCATGTTCTCATTATAGCGTCCATTGCCTGCAACATAATTTGAACTAAACTCATAGCCGAAGGGGTGAGAATTCATAGTAGCAAATAAAAATAAAAACTAATAAAAATTAAAGAAAATAAACTCCTAAAACTAGAAACACTAACAAAGAAATGAAAAAGCAAATATTTACAATAACCAATAATAAGGCACACGTTTGCAACTCCCCGGCACCGGCGCCATTTTGACGAATGGATTTTTTGCTAGTAAAGAATTCACAAATAAGTTCTCGTTGCTAGTATAGTTTCTAAACCAACAAAGAATCCTTTCGTACAAAAACTTGTTTGTCACTAAAGCAAACCCAATAAAAATAAACTGAAGTATTTAAACCTCGGGTCGTATCTCAAGGAATTGCAGGGAGGTGTACTTATAATTGATTATGAAATTGTATATTTTTGGGTTTTTTGAAATAAGGAACAAGGAAATAAAATGGCAAGAAATTAAACTAATAGCTAAGAAAAGACTCTTGGCAAGGTATGAAAACTGGACGTCCTATCCTAGTTATCCTTATTAATTATGATGAGAATTGTCTGTTGCTACCACTAGTTATCCTCTAACTATGAAGAAAAGTCAAGTGAATAAATCAATATGAATCCTCAAGTCCTAGTCAACTCCCAAGGAAAGACTAGAGTTAGTGGAATTCTACTCAATTAGCAACTCTCAATTATCAATCAACAAAGGAGTTTGATAACTCAAGTGTATCCAATTAATCAATTCAAGTTAAGAATGTAAAAAGCTAAATTAAAATCATAAATATGAAATACCTCAAATTACATTAAATAAAGAAATCAAATCTAACATGGAGTTCATAAACCAAATTGGAAAAGAAGAGAATCAACAAGAGAAATAAATAAACTAGAACGCTAGAACAATTAAAAGTAGAAGAGAAACTAAATTAAAGGAACATTGAACCTGGAATTGAGAAGAAATAAACCTAAAACTAAGAGAAATCCTAAAACCTAGAGAGAGGAGAGAGCCTCTCTCTAGAAAAACTACATCTAAAACCTAAAATTATGTGAATGAATGTTTGAATGTATTAATGATTCAATGTGTGTTGAGTCTCTGCTTGTCCCTTGGCTTTAGTCTACGTTTCTGGGCCGAAAACTGGGTCCAAACTCAGCCCAAAATTGTCCCCAGTGTTTTCTGCGATTTCTGCAGGTAGTGCATATCACGCGTACGCGTAGGTCACGCGTGCACATCGTTTGGCGATAGTCCTTGTCACGCGTACGCGTCAGTCACGCGTACGCGTCGCTGATCATCTTTGCATATCACGCGTACGCGTCAGGTACGCGCACGCGTCGCCATACAAAACTCCAATTCACGCGCACGCGTGAGCCATGCGTGCACGTCGCTTCTCGCTGGTTGTCTCCGTTATTCCTTGTGCTCCTTCCATTTTTGCAACCTTCCTCTCCATCCTCTAAGCCATTCCTGCCCTATAAAGCCTGAAAGCACTTAACGCACAGATCACGACATCGAATGGTATAAAGAAGGATTAAAAATATACAATTTAAAGGCTTAGGAAGCAAGTTTTCAATTATAGAACAAAACTAGGAAGGAATTGTAATATCATGCAAATTGTATGAATAAGTGTGCAAAGACTTGGTAAAACCACTCAATTGAGCACAAGATAAACCATAAAATAGTGGTTTATCAATCACTTTATGGAATCTTTTCTTATATTCCTTCCTTGGAAAAAGCTTTTTTATTTGTTTCTTTTCTTAGCTTCTTGGATGCTTTGTACCATTTGTTTTTATAGCTTCGACTCTAAATGCTTTGTTTTCAAGTATTACCACCTGATACATAAGCACCACAAGCATATAACTAGAGAACTCTTTAAGCTTTGCTTTTGTTTCTTTTCTTTACTCTCTAATCATTGATGCTCAGAGCCTTGAGTTTTGAGGGGGTGCTTTGCACTTGAGTATAGTCTTAACTCTAAGTGTTTTGTTTTCAAGCTTTTTGCTTGATACATAAACACCACAAATACTTGACTAATGAGTTGTCCTTGGTACTTAGAGCCTTCAACTTTCTCATTTTCCCCTTTCTCTTCTTTTTTTTTTCTTTACTTGATCATTCATTGACAAGCTTCTTCAAGGTTTTCAAATTTTCAAATATTTTATAAAGTGTTATGGATAAAAATTTCAATCAAACAAAATTCAAATGTGTTTGAGCAAAAATAGTCATGCTAGCCTTCCAATACTCATATGCTCATGCTGGTTTCTTCTTTAATTACCCTATTTGTTGATGATCATGATGCTTAATTGCTTTGACTCACAAATTTCAAGATGATAGTTATGATGTAAAGGCAATATGTTACAATTCAAAACTAGACTATGCTTATCTAAAAGGAAGAACACACATGCATATAATTAAAAAGGAAAGAAACAACCTTAGCTCTTTCTGCCTTTCTCTTCATCATCTTCTTCTTTATCCCCTTTTAAGCTATATAGAGCATAGCTTCCAACACCAAACTTAGACTGGTTGTTTGTCCTCAAGCAACAAAGAAAGAGAAATAATGGTTATGGAGATAAGAGTAAATAGGACTAGCAATTGAAAGGAAATCAACCAATGCAGAGGCCTTATTCAAAATAAATTAATCAAATTAAAACAAAACTCAAGGAAAACTAAAATAGTATAAAATAGCTAGATTGCTAATGTGTTGCATGGTGATTGTGGCAATACCAAACTTGGTGTGAGGACACCAAACTTAGTGTGATACAATCTATGTGAAACTAGGCCAAGTACCCAGTGGGATGCAAATTTGGTGTAGCACACCAAACTTAATCCATGAACACATACACAATCTTAAGCAAAACAAAAAAAGAGAATGAAAAGAAAATACCAAATGTGGGGTTGCCTCCCAACAAGCGCTTCTTTAACGTCACTAGCTTGACGGTTGGTTCTTGAATTTCTTCCTCTTCTTCCAGTTGGTTAAGAGAAATGACTTTAGTGGACATGAGGAGAAAAATAATACCCACTAAAAAGCAACTCCTATACAACTCTCTAATTCACTAAGACCAAGGAAATCATATTCAAGTGTTGGGAGGGGGGAGGAAGGCTTCAATTCAAATGTGGGCGGTGCATTTAGATTTTTCTTCACAGGAGCTTGCATGCATAGAGTTGAAGGGACTTGTATGGCTTTCTCCCGAATTATTGGAATGTGCAAGCATGGAGTGTTGATGGACGTAATATTCTTATGCCGGTTAGAAATTAGCAATGAATCCAATCGTGAGTATAGTCTAACCAACACACAAATATCACATGAAACAATTCTAAAATCTATGACCGAGAGTATTGATCCTGGGTCATTCTCCCTAGGAATGCCTTAGAATGCATATCATTGATTAGGAAGTCTTTTGTGGTTTTGAGAGTTGGTGCAAGAATTCAAGCTAACCAAAGTAAACAACAATTAATTGAGATAAAAGCCTTGGCTAAGGGTAAGTATTGGAAGTTCCATCATTATAGATTCCTTCAATTGTGATAAGAGTTGATTATTGCTTCACTTAGTTAACCCCCTAACAATGGAGGAAAGTCAAGTGAGAGTAACTAACTTGAGTCACAAGTCCTAGTCTCACTCTAGGGAAGTCTAGCTTTAGTGCACTCCAAGTCAATTGGCAATTTTCAATTCCTCATCAATAATTGATATCCACTACTCAAGTGTCTCCAATAACTCCACCCCTAAGCCAAGTAAGAGAAATCTACTCCATAGCTAGAGTTGTCATTATCACAAACAATTGGTAGGCAATCATAGAAGACATGATGTAATTGAGAGAAAAGAATTGAATTAAAGCTATCTAATCCAAGCAATCCTTAACAATCAAGCAATTGAATGAAATTCCTCAATTCATTAACCAAAATTCAAAATAACAAAGTCACAAATCCAGATCCAAGAGATTGAATCAAAACAACACTAATTGAGAATAGAAGAAGAGTAGATCTACAACTTGTACCAAAGCAAAAGTGAATTAGCAATGGATCTCACCAAGAAATCTAAGGAGAATTTCAATGGAGAAAGTGATATCCTAGAGAGAAGTTGGAGTTTCTCTCTCTAAAAGCAAAATGTAACTAACTACCCAAAATATCTAGAATCATGACTAATTGTCCCAACCCTCTTAATCCTTGATCTTCTTAAATTTTTCCCTCCAAAATTCTGCCCCAAAACAGGGCCTGGGATTCCTTGAAATCGCTGGTCATGTTTTCCTCTTAAAAAAATCACGTGCGCCCATCGGCGGGTACGCGCACAGTACGCGTACGCGCACCTGGGGTTTTTCACGACCTACGCGCAGGAGTGCAGTGCGCGCGCGTGTCAAAGAAATTATGGCCCAGCCATGTAGACGTGCCGGCTTCTCGTCTCGGCTCCATCTAGTCGGCTCTGGGGGTACACATCCGTGCGTACGCGCACGGTGCCCGTGCGTGCCCATGCCCAAATTCCAAAATTCTACTTTATTCCATGATCCTTCCATTCATGCATGCTTCCTTCACTCCTCTTAGCCATTTTTGCCCTATAACTTCTGAAACCACTTAACAAACGGATCATGGCATTGAATGGTAATAGAGGAGGATTACAATATATCAATTTTGATGAAAAAGAAGCATGTTTTCATCTATGAGGCAAAGTGGGGAAAGATGATGGGCAATGTATGAACTCTACCAATTTTAGTCATCAAAGTGAAATATGCATAGCTTGCATGAAGAACGCTCGCAAGAGCCGGGAAGAAGGAATCGAGCTTCGAACCCCTCACCAGAAGTGTTTGCACTCTATCCGCTCGGTGTATAGGGTTGATCACTCAATCCTCCCCTACTTCATGCTCTTCCAAAATTTGTTCTTCCTCTAATAATCAACAATTGTTCTATGCATGCATACATATATCATGAGGTCTTTCCTTAGGTTGTAATGGGGTTAGGGTTAAGGTAGGGTTATATATTTGGCTAAGTAGGCTAAAAATTGAATCATTTGATTAACTTGAGCTTCCCACCTAACCTATATAACATCCTATACAATTATGTACTAACCTAGCTACCCATTCCTCACTCTTTCACATACTCATGCATTTACTTTTGATCATTATCCATATGCATTGATTTGTCTTTAGGTCATACTTTGGGGCATTTTGTCCCCTTTTATTGCTTCTCTTTTTTTTTCTTTCTTTTTCTATATATATATATATATATATTTTTTTTTTCTTTTCTTTTCTCTTTTTATTTTATTTTATTTTATTTTATTTTTTCTCATTTTTTTTCAACTATATACAAGAACATCAATGCATATGGTCTATACATTTAATCAACACATGAGTATGTATCCACATCCCAATATTTTTAACAAAAATAACAACATGCTCTTACCTCAACCAATGTTTCCCCTCCCGTTTCCCACACTTAAACGACACACACACTCAAGCCTAAGCTATTCAAGGATTCAAATAGGGACATTCATGGTTTTCCGCTTCTTGGCTTGTGATGTGCTAAAATTAAGAATAAGTGGGTTAAGCCTAGGCTCAAAATTGGTTGCAAAGGTTGTTATAAGGTAAGGTCATTTGGGTAAGTAGCTAAGTGAATTGATGGCCTCAATCATGTACATGCATTAATACATGTAACAAAGCACATATAGAGTCAAACAAATTAAGGATCACAATCATAGAGAGAGAATAATGCACACAAGAAGGAAAGTAAGTGGCTAGAAGATGTAGCCACGCAATTAGGCTCAAGACTCACTTGCTTGTATTCTTGGCTCAAAATCCATGTTCCAAATTACATTCTTCAAACAAGCTTAGCATAAAAAAATTTTCGAAATTGGTAGGGTTGCCCTAAAGTTCTAGCTTCCTAGGAAAGAAGTCATTATTCTAACCAAGTGGACTTATTAAGAGATAACTAACATGCAAAGGATGTCAAAAAATGAGAAACCTAATCATGCAATCTATTCTAATTAACAAAAAGAGATTCAAAATTTATTCGGGTGTTACTTATGAAGACCGATCGGCCGACCGACCTCTCCACACTTAGAAGTTAGCACGGTCCTCTGTGCCTTGAGTGAGACGTAGTGGTTGATCGGCTTCCGAGTGTCCATCCTCTTCTCCATTATCGCTGTCTTCATTGTCGGTGCCGCTAGACGTGAAAATTTCCGGTTCCTCTATAGGTGGTGCTAGGCAACTTAGAAGCTTCTTGACAAAAGTGTATCGACGTTGGTTGCACCGCTCATAACGATCGAGCTTCTTGTGGAGGTCCTCTATGCATTGCATGGATGATTTTGGTGGTGCGGTTGAGGTGGTAGGAATGCTCATGGGGATGGCTAAGTTCAGATCCTCGGTGTCCGCTGGAGGGTAAAGATATCTCCCGTTTGGAATAACATTGCCGTCTATCGGGATCATGGCCCTTCGATCCTTGGTCTCTCGGGGACACCGGCTGCGGCAACTAAGTCGGTCACTAGAGCGGGAAAGGGTAAGTTTCTCTTAGCGTGGATGCAGCCTATAGCTTGGCGAATGAGACGGGGAATATGCACCGATCTCTCTGTGAGGACACACCAAACCAACAAGGCTAACTCGGTAGTGATAGATGAGCCATGGGTGCTTGGGAGCACATAATGGGCTAGAATTTGGGCCCATGCCTGGGCTTCCCTGGTGAGAAAACGTGCGGTAATGCCCTTGGGCCGGGGCCTCATCCTTCCTCGAATCCAGAATGATTCGGGTATGGCAATGACCCTGAGGACGGCATCCCAATCAAACTCATATTCGCATCGTGTCGAAAAAATCTCTTGATATGCATCAATTCCATCTGCTAGCGGTCCGGTCTTAAGCACACTTTGAATGGCCTCCTCTGTGACGAAAACTTGTCTTCGATGCACAAATACCGATGCAAGGGATAAGGAGGGGTAATTGGTATAAAATTCTACCACCTAGGACAAGTTTGCTTCCCGTGTCTTCCTCAATAGGAACTCCCATTGCCGCCGCTCGATGCGGGACATCACAAGTGGAATGACATGAGCCAGAAGGGCTAGAAGAGGCTCCGCATGATAGTTCCTTTTTTTGTCAAGGGGTAGGCAAGTTCGCAATAGCGGTTGGGGAACTTGTTCGGGTCCCTTGCCGGGTTGTCCTTTTCCAAAACATCAATGTTAGCAACGCTCCTTGTCTTATTGAGGAGGGGCTTGGCTCTAGGTGCTTGTTGTGCTTTGCTAGTAGACCGTGAGGGTGCCTTCTTGGATGCCTTTCCTTTGTATTTCTTGATAACCATCCTAGAAAAGAGGGAAAGGTGGCAAAATTAAACGTAAAGAAGCACCAAGAAACAATAATCATGCAAGTGACCAAGCATAAGAGAATAAGTGGCTTAGATACATGACAGCTGCAACATGTAACTAAGGCAACAATGAGAATCATGGCTAATCACTAGCATGTTAATGTCCACGTTAACTACACTAACGTGGCCATTAACGTGGGTCTTCCTTTGCTTCGCCAACGTTAGTGGCACTCACCTTTTCCACTAACCTTGGCATTTCCCTTTCCTTCCACGTTAGTCTCCACGTTAATGTAACTAACGTGGAAGCTAACGTGAGTCTTCTAGCTTTCGCAAACGTTAGTGGCACTCACCTTTACAATTAACGTTGGCGTTTCCCTTTTCTTCTTCAAAGTTAATGCCATTAACTTTCTCACTAACGTTGGGGCTTCTCTTTTCTTCCACGTTAGTGCCCACGTTAGTGAAGCTAACGGGGTCGCTAGCGTGGGTCTTCTTGCCCTTTGCTAACGTTGGTGGCATTAACGTTCTCACTAGCTTTTCAAGCTTTCCTTCCTTCCACTTTAATGGCCATGTTAGTGGCGCTAACGTAGCCACTAACGTGGCTCTTCTCTGCTTCTTTTGGTCTGAAATCAAGCAAACAAAGTGTATCAAAGTAACATACAAGATAAACTTTACTATACTAAGTGTGCTACTAATGCTCAAAATCATCCTTTCACTTAGTGTGATCTATTTCATCATATTTACCATGTATATTAACTAAAATTCACGTATGCTTGGGATTTTGTTTCATGCAGAGATTTATCATGCTTTTGCTCCTTTATCAGTAGAAATTGTATGAAAACTGAATTAAAATCTACTGAAAAAGCATAGAAAAATAGGCCATGATGCCCTGGCATCACAACACCAAACTTAAAGCTTGCTTGTCCCCAAGCAAGAAGAGAATCATGCAATAAGGTTTGACATCCAAGGTAAGAAGAGTAGCAGTGTAATGTTCATGGTTAGCTAGCTTTCTATGGATGCAACAATCACAAAAGAAATTCAGATGATTAATGCCTCTATCTAGCTCATTTTATGAAATCTTTTCTGTATGTTTCTTCCTTGAACAAGCTTGTCATTCTCTTTTTATCTTATCTTCTCAGGAGCTTTGCACCATGATTTGAAAGCTACGACTCTAAATGCTTTGTTTTCAAGTATTACCACTTGATACATAAGCACCACAAGCATTTAATCAGAGGACTCTTTTAGCTCATTTTGTTTTCTTGTCTTCTTGATTCTCTAATCATTGATGCTCAGAGCCTTGAGCTTTGAGGGAGTGCTTTTGCACTTGAGCCTAACCTTGACTCTAAATGTTTTGTTTTCAAGCTTTTTGCTTGATACATAAACACCACAAGCACTTAACAATTGAATTGTCATTGGTACTCATAGCCTTCAACTTTCTCATTCTCTCCTTTTTTTTCTTGACTTATTTGCAATTACTTTTTCAAGGTTTTCATGATTTCAAAAATTTCATAAAATGTCCTAGATGAAAACTTCAATTAAATAAATTCAAATGTAATTGAGCAACAATAGTCATGCTAGCTTCCCAATACTTATATGCTCATGCCAACTTCTTCTTAAATGACCTTGTTTGTTTATGATCATGAAAATTCATTGCTTTGGACCCACAAAAATTCAAGATGGCAATCATAATGTCACAGCACATATTGTAATTCAAGAATCAAACTATGCTTATTCATGAGGAGCAAGCACACATACATACAAAGAAATTAGAAGACAATCATGCAATTAAATGTACTGGAAATAAGTAAGAGGAAAAAGGAACTTTACCACCTTGTAGTTCATCTTCATTGTTGTTGCCCTTTTTCTGCTACTTTTCTCCCTTCCCACACCAATTTAGACTAATTGTTTGTCTTCAAGCAGCAAATAAAACAGTGGTGGTGGGGTCTATGATGGGTCATGAACATCTTACATACTGAATTGTAAGTGATGTATACGGTTAAGCAAGCAAAAATTAAGGATAACACTGTATGCCAAAGAAGCAAAGGTATTATGATTGTACAAACAAGTGGTGTTACTAGATACATTGCATAGAAAAAATAAGTGGCACACCAAACTTAGTGTGACACTTTCTCTTGGAATTGATGCAAGTATCCAGAAAGATTGAAAACAGATTGTTGCAGGGCAATACCAAACTTAGAATGTGATCATATGCCAATTTTATTTGGAAAGAAGTTGAGTAAAATAACCATTGTATTAATAACAAAATCACCAAGAGCCAGAGCTGTCACGAACAGGGGCTTCTTGGTGAGGCATTAACACAAACAGTTAGAGGGCATAGAAATTAAAGAACTACAGCAATTACATGAATAAAGCAGAACAAAAAAAATGTCTAATCTAGGTAATCAACCAACAGGTAGTTTGTTAATCACAATTAATCCCCGGCAACGGCACCATAAACTTGATATGCGGAAAGCTTGTCTTACAACAAATTTCCTTCGGCAAATGTACCGAATTCGTCGTCAAGTAAAACCTCACAATAGAGTGAGGTCGAATCCCACAGAGATTGATTGATCAAGCAACTTTAATTAGAGGAATGTTCTAGTTGAACGAATCAGAATTTGAGTTGAGAATTACAGAAAATTAAATGGCAGAAAAGTAAATGGCAGAAACAGTAAATGCTGGAAATAAAGAGCTGAATGTAAATGGCGGAAAGTAAATTGCAGAATCTTAAATGGGAATGGGGTAATTGCTCATAAAAGTAAATGGCAGAAATTAAAGAGAATGGGTAAGATCAGAAA
>NC_029794.2:46991204-46993614 GCF_000816755.2 Arachis ipaensis
TTCCTCAATCAATTCATTCATTGATCTCCTTGGCAATCTTAAGTGATCGAATTACAATTCTTTGTAATTCAATCTCTCAAATCTTGATCAATAGCCAATTCCTTGGTCAATTGCTCTTGAGAAGAGATGAAGTATGGTCACTGATTATACCACATGCATTTCCCAAATCAACTGTTGGAAGGATTATAGTCACATATCCATCCACACCCAATTTGGTCCAGCATGAGAAAGCATTTCTAGCATGATCCCTTCATTCCTCTTTCAAGGTTCAGAAGAGATCCAAGTATGATTAGCTTCTTTTCCAAGATAACTACCCAATTGGATGAAGATCGAAAGCTTTCTAGTAAAATCAAGCGAAAAGATAGAAGAAGGAGAATGAAAACTAAAATTGATCCATCAAATTACAACAGAGCTCCCTAACCCAATGAAAGGGGTTTAGTTGTTCATAGCTCTGGAAAATGAAAAGAAAGAAAGTGCAGAAAAGTAAAGATGAAGATTGAAACTAAAATTAAAACTTAAAAATTCATAAATGAAAAGTACAAAGAAAACTAAACTACTCCTGAGGAAGAAAAGAAGAGAAATGGAAGAAGAGTGTGGGAGGGGAGGGGTCCGAAGACCCACTCCCCTTGGAGTGTGCCAATTCACAGAAGTTCGAATTGGTCTTCCCTCTCTCCCCCTTCCTTCAATTCTCCGTTCTAGTCCTCTTCAAAGTAAAAGCTAAGGCCATTATATAGGCTCTCCTAAATTACAAAATAAAATTAAAATCAAATTACAAGGAAATGAAAATTTCAATTCTATATGCTTCTTGTGGCCTTGATTGGTTGACACTTGTGGGCTTGCTTGCTTGAGCTTTAAAGTGGACTTGAGAGAGAAGTGAATCAAATTGAGGTCCAAGATGACTTGGCGTTGTTGCTGTCGTTAGCCATACTAACGCTACAAGTGTGGCGTTAGTGCTAAAGTTAGTGTGGCTAACGTCACACTTGCTACCCAGTTGGTGTTTTGGGGCTTAAAAGATGCCTCTAGTTTATGCTCCAATTTCATGCCCACTATAGATTATTATATATCGTTGGAAAGCTCTAAATGTCAGCTTTCTAACACAACTGGAATCACCTCAATTGGATCTCTGTAACTCAAGTTATGCTCCTTTGAAGGGGACAGGGTTGCTGGCATAGTGGCTGGCGTTATTGGCAAACGTGAGTGCCAATAACGTCCGCGATCAGGGGCTGAAAATTGCCAGTTTCTGAAGCTCAACTTAATGTCCACCCCATAAAATTATATATTTTTAGAAAGCCCTGGATGTCTACTTTTCAACGCCTTTGGAAGCGCATCATTTGGAGCTCTACAACTCGAGTTATACTTCTTGGAAGGTGAAGTGGTCAGTTGGCCTTACTACAGGTTGATACCATGTTTATCTTTGCACTTTCGGGGCAGGTTTTCTCCCTCAAATTTAGTGTCCACCATGTAGTGCCATATATGCTTGGAAAGCTCTGGAATCCTACATTCCAATGCCACTGGAATCACCTCATTTGGAGCTTTGTGGCTCAAGTTTTCTTGTTTCAAGAAGGCATGGTCAGGCTGCCGGGTGAGATTTTTGCCTACGTTAATGTCCACGTTAACTACACTAACGTGGCCATTAACGTGGGTCTTCCTTTGCTTCGCCAACGTTAGTGGCACTCACCTTTTCCACTAACGTTGGTGTTTCCCTTTCCACGTTAGTCCCCACGTTAATGTAACTAACGTGGAAGCTAACGTGAGTCTTCTAGCCTTCGCAAACGTTAGTGGCACTCACCTTTACACTAACGTTGGGGTTTTCCTTTCCTTCTTCAAAGTTAATGCCACTAACTTTCTCACTAACGTTGGGGCTTCTCTTTTCTTCCACGTTAGTGCCCACGTTAGTGAAGCTAACGGGGTCGCTAACGTGGGTCTTCTAGCCTTCGCAAACGTTAGTGGCACTCACCTTTACACTAACGTTGGGGTTTTCCTTTCCTTCTTCAAAGTTAATGCCACTAACTTTCTCACTAACGTTGGGGCTTCTCTTTTCTTCCACGTTAGTGCCCACGTTAGTGAAGCTAACGGGGTCGCTAACGTGGGTCTTCTTGCCTTTTGCTAACATTAGTGGCGTTAACGTTCTCACTAGCTTTCCAATCTTTCCTTCCTTCCACTTTAATGGCCACGTTAGTGGCGCTAACGTAGCCACTAACGTGGCTATTTTTGCTTCTTTTGGTCTGAAATCAAGCAAACAAAGTGTATCAAAGTAACATACAAGACAAACTTCATTTTACTAAGTGTGCTAATAATGCCCAAAATCAAAACTTCACTTAGTGTGATCTATTTCATCATATTTACCATGAATATTAACTAAAATTCACCTATGCTTGAGATTTTGTTTCATGCAGAGATTTTTCATGCT
>NC_029794.2:47003571-47005239 GCF_000816755.2 Arachis ipaensis
CCACTAACGTTGGCGTTTCCCTTTCCTTCTTCAAAGTTAATGCCACTAACTTTCTCACTAACGTTGGGGCTTCTCTTTTCTTCCACGTTAGTGCCCACGTTAGTGAAGCTAACGGGGTCGCTAACGTGGGTCTTCTTGCCCTTTGCTAACATTGGTGGCGTTAACGTTCTCACTAGCTTTTCAAGCTTTCCTTCCTTCCACTTTAATGGCCACGTTAGTGGTGCTAACGTAGCCACTAACGTGGGTCTTCTCTGCTTCTTTTGGTCTGAAATCAAGCAAACAAAGTGTATCAAAGTAACATACAAGATAAACTTTACTATACTAAGTGTGCTACTAATGCTCAAAATCATACTTTCACTTAGTGTGATCTATTTCATCATATTTACCATGAATATTAACTAAAATTCACCTATGCTTGGGATTTTGTTTCATGCAGAGATTTATCATGCTTTTGCTTCTTTATCAGCAGAAATTGTATGAAAACTGAATTAAAATCTACTGAAAAAGCATAGAAAAATAGGCCATGATGCCCTGGCATCACTTACCCGAGTTTAAATGACGCAAACTGGCGTTCAATGCCAGCTCTCTGCCCTATTCTAGAGTTAAACGCCAGAAACAGGTTGCAAAGCAGAGTTAAACGCCAGAAACATGTTACAAACTGGCGTTCAACTCCAAGAAAGACCTCTCCACGTGAAAGCTTCAAAGCTCAGCCCAAGCACACACCAAGTGGGCCCCGGAAGTGGATTTCTGCATCATTTACTTATCTCTGTAACCCTAGTAACTAGTTTAGCATAAATAGGACTTTTTACTATTGTATTTACATCTTTGGGGGATCTTTGGACGTTTAGTTCTGAGATCATAGAGGCTGGCCTCTCGGCCATGCCTAGACCTTGTTCTTATGTATTTTCAACGGTAGAGTTTCTACACACCATAGATTAAGGTGTGGAGCTCTGCTGTTCCTCGAGTATTAATGCAAAGTACTATTATTTTTCTATTCAATTTAAGCTTATTACTATTCTAAGAAATTCATTCGCACCCAAGAACATGATGAATATGATGATTATGTGACGCTCATCACCATTCTCACTTATGAACACATGCCTGACAACCACTTCCGTTCTACATGAAGATGAAATAGAATGAGTATCTCTTAGATATCTAATACAGGGGACCGAGTCCGAGATATTAGAGTCTTCGTGGTATAAGTTAGAACCCATGGACGGCCATTCCTAAGATCCGAAAAGTCTAAACCTTGTCTGTGGTATTCCGAGTAGGATCCGGGAAAGGATGGCTGTGACGAGTGGTATGCGAAATTGTTACTCAGGTTGTGAATTATTGTTCGAAATTGATTCCCTGGCGATGGCACCAAAAACGGATGCACAGAACCATGGTCTAAACATATCTTCACAACTCCGCATAACTAACCAGCAAGTGCACTGGGTCGTCCAAGTAATACCTTACGTGAGTAAGGGTCGAATCCTACGGAGATTGTTGGTATGAAGCAAGCTATGGTCACCTTGTAAATCTCAGTCAGGCGGATATAAAATAGTTATGTAGTTTTCGAAATGTAGTAATAGAAGAAGGATAGAAATACTTATGTAAATCATTGGTGAGAATTTCAGATAAGCGTATGGAGATGCAATCGTTCCTCTGAACCTCCGCTTTCCT
>NC_029794.2:47008134-47010011 GCF_000816755.2 Arachis ipaensis
GTTTAACCTCCAGTTTGAGGTCAAACTGGAGGTTAAATGTGGAATGCTTCTTTAGTGAGGCTTTTCATTCTGGCGTTTAGCCTCCAGTTTGAGGTCAAACTGGAGGTTAAATGTGGAATGCTTCTTTAGTGAGGCTTTTCATTCTGGCGTTTAGCCTCCAGTTTGAGGTCAAACTGGAGGTTAAACTTCAATTCCAGCATTTCTTATCCTTTTGGCGTTTGGCGTTTAAGCTCCAGTTTAGGCTTAAACTGGAACTTAAACTCCACATGTGATATACAAGCTTCCTTTATTGATTTTGTTTGCTTAGCCTAAATTTCATGAGAAATCTTTCATTCATAGCATTTAAGTAATATAACTAAAACTCATGGAATTTGCATCAAAATCATATTGTTTGGATGGTTCATTACTTTGTTCTTCATTTAACCATTTTTGGTTACTTTAAGCTCAAGAAAATGCATAAAACAACTAAAACTAACAGAAAAATGCTAGTGAAACTAGCCTATGATGCCTTGGCATCAGTTGTCAGGCACACGTTCATAGGGAATGATGATTGTCATGTTCATCACATTCAGGTTGAAGTACGAATGAATATTTTAGAAGCAAAATAAGATGAATCGAGTAGAAAACAGTAGTACTTTGCATTAATCTTTGAGGAACAGCAGAGCTCCACACCTTAATATATGGAGTGTAGAAACTCTACCGTTTGAAAATACATAAGTGAAAGGTCCAGGCATGGCCGAATGGCCAGCCCCTCTGATCTAAGAACCAGGCCTCCAAAGATGATTCCAAAGATGTCTAATACAGTAGTAAAAAGTCCTATTTATAATAAACTAGCTACTAGGGTTTACAGAAGTAAGTAATTGATGCATAAATCCACTTCTGGGGCCCACTTGGTGTGTGCTTGGGCTGAGCTTGAGTGTTACACGTGCAGAGGCTCTTTCTGGAGTTGAACGCCAGGTTGTAACGTATTTCTGGCGTTCAACTCTGGTTTATGACTTGTTTCTAGCGTTTAACTCCAGACAGCAGCGTAGAACTGGCGTTCAACGCCCTTATACGTCATCTAAACTCGGCGAAAGTATGGACTATTATACATTTCTGGAAAGCCCTGGATGTCTACTTTCCAACGCAATTGGAAGCGCACCATTTTAAGTTCGGTAGCTCTAGAAAATTCACTTTGAGTGTAGGGAGGTCAGAATCCAACAGTATCAGCAGTCCTTCTTCAACCTCTGAATCTGATTTTTGCTCAAGTCCCTCAATTTTAGCCAGAAAATCCCTGAAATCACAGAAAAATACACAAAATCATAGTAAAGTCCAGAAATGTGAATTTAACATAAAAACTAATGAAAACATCCCTAAAAGTAACTAGATCCTACTAAAAACATACTAAAAACAATGCCAAAAAGCGTATAAATTATCCGCTCATCAACGAGCTTCAAACTCGTGAGTGCTGGGCGTAGTGACAGACGTAAAAGGATAGTAAATCCTATTCCAGTATGATTGAGAACCGACAGATGATTAGCCATACAGTGATAGCGCATTGGACCATTTTCACAGAGAGGACGGGATGTAGCCATTGACAACGGTGATGCCCAACATACAACTTGCCATGGAAAGGAGTAGGAATGATTGGATGAAGACAGCAGGAAAGCAGAGGTTCAGAGGAACGAATGCATCTCTATACACTTTTCTGAAATTCTAACCAATGAATTACATAAGTATTTCTATCCTTATTTTCTATTTATTATTAATATTCAAAAACTCCATAACTATTTGATATCCGCCTGACTGAGATTTACAAGGTGACCATAGCTTGCTTCAAGCCGACAATCTCCGTGGGATCGACCCTTACTCACGTAAGGTTTATTACTTGGACGACC